>NW_016803685.1:1915968-1961574 GCF_001698545.2 Rhinopithecus bieti | reverse complement strand
ATTAAAATATAAACTATATTAGATATTATATAACTATATGTTACATATACAATAAAATAACTTAAATACAAATATATAAATATTCAAATAATGTATGTGTATCTAAGACGAACAAAAGATAGTTGTTCTTTTCTACCTATTACTCACTAGAATTTAAATAGCCCCAAAGTCTGGAAGTCTTTTGTTCTCCTCTGGTGTTGTTATATAACGAAGCCTTTTTTGGCAACTTTGCCCCAAGCAGGAGTTCAATAATTTAAGAGCTACCCAAAAACCTACAAATATAAATGCAATCTTATCAGTATATAACTTAAATTGAGGATAATAATTCCTACTCTGCCTACTTCTGAATGCTAGGATCATTCAGTGATAAGGATCAATGAAGGTAAAATGTAAGAAAGCTTTCCTCAAGCTCTAAAGCTTTTCATGAGTATGTGGGAATACAGTAAAAGAGTGACTGTCATTCCTAAATATTGTCAAACACCACTTATTAAATGCATGCCTGCACTGTTTCAAGTATAAACTGCTAAACTGAAACAGTGGCACTAACATTGTGGTTACAAGTTAGGATGCTATGACTTACTTTAGAAACTGTGAACCCATCATGGAATAAAATGATACTTTTATCAAGAACCAAAGAAATGTTTGTTACTAATGCAAATGGATGAAAAAATATATGTTTTGTTTTACTTATAAGGTAGAGCTAGTAAGGTAGCTTTTATCTTGGAGTAGTTAATTTAACAATTTATTTTTTACCAAAAAAACCCTCTCTGCTGTGCAACAAATGTGATAGTGAATTTTTTCTCCATGTTTCTAAATGACCTGTGATACTCTTTTACAAAAATAATTTAAAGTATATTTCTAATAATTTGTATTTGCTTTTAAACTTTTAACAAAAAATATTAGTTTAAGAAAACTTAAATATTTCCTAGGTCAGCACCAAAATTTTGTGTCATGTATATACCATGTTAAATACTTTAATAAAAGTACTTTAAATATATATGCATGTGTGTGTATATGTGTATAAACATGTGTGTATATAAAAAACATATTTAAGTAGTAAGATAAAGACACATTTAAGTAGAAAGATAATAACTATATGTGTGTATATATAAACATACATACACATACATATATACACACAGTTGTGCACACTTGTATATGTGTGTGTGTATATATATACACAAGTACGTACAACTGATTTTTTACAGAAGTGTTGTAAAAGGTTCATAGATCAATGAAACAGTATAGAGAAACAAGAAATAAATCCATACAAGTGTGTACAACTGATTTTTTACAAAGGTGTTTTGTGTGTGTTGTGTGTATATATATTTCTTATAGTTAAACACACACTTACCACACAACCCAGCAATAGTATAATATATATACACATACAACACACACATAGTTATTATCTTGCTACTTAAATATGCTTTTATTATCTTTTTATTATCATATGTATATATACATACACATACATGTAGTTATTATCTTACTACTTAAACATATTTTCCATGACTTTGGTTTTTTCTTCAAAATAGAAAAAATTTTGCAATTTGGGATATTTACCATTTTCTTCTCTATCAGACTGTTTTAACATTTTGTGACCAAGGTGGTCGAAATGAGAGGAAAATTACAGCCATTTTCTTGCTACTTCTGATTTTAGATTCTGCTTAGCATTTTCCATATAAACGTATATTTACCAGAGTGCACATTCTCAAAAGTTTTTATCCTTAAATAGGCATCTAACTTCAATGATTAATTAGATTCATGATTTCTGGGGTATGTTCCAGTCCTGACATTCCCTAATGGGATGACTCTACTTGGGCTTTGCAATTGGATTTCGACAACCCAAACGGAAAATGCTGCTTTAGAAAATCACACCTGGACTTTCTGCCTTAAAATCTCAAGTCTTGGGATTGGTCATCTGCTGACCACAAGACTAATCACTATGAAATACTTGAATTTCTGAACGGCAAACAAGTGCTATAGGGGAAAGAGAAATTGAGGAGGACTTAATGTGTATTTAGTGTCTACAATACTAAGAATCATATTAAGGCCGGGCGCGGTGGCTCAAGCCTGTAATCCCAGCACTTTGGGAGGCCGAGACGGGCGGATCATGAGGTCAGGAGATCAAGACCATCCTGGCTAACACGGTGAAACCCCGTCTTTACTAAAACTACAAAAAACTAGCCGGGCGAGGTGGCGGGCGCCTGTAGTCCCAGCTACTCGGGAGGCTGAGGCAGGAGAATGGCGTGAGCCTGGGAGGCGGAGCTTGCAGTGAGCTGAGATCCGGCCACTGCACTCCAGTCTGGGAGACAGAGCGAGACCCCATCTCAAAAAAAAAAAATCATATTAAGTGACTTATATTGAGTATTTATTTAAAAGAACGAAACCCCAAATGTCTAAGATACAGAACACACACTACCAGAGACTTATTTCACAACTGAATATAAATACAGATTATTTATTAACATATATGACAATACTGTAGAGTGAGTTCCTACTTAAAACATTACAAATAATAAAGAATTAAGTCTGCGTTAATCAAGACAGTGTAGTATTAGAAGTGAGTTAAACACATTGATCAATGGAACAGTACAGAGAAACAAGAAATAAAACTATACAAGTGTGCACAACTGATTTTTTTTGGAAGGTTCAAAAGTAATTCAATGAAGAAAGGACATTCTTTCCAACAAATATTGTTATAACAAATGGACATAAATAGGCCAAAACAAGAACATTGACTGAAACCTCACCTTTTTAAAAACTATTAACTCAAAATAGATGATAAACCTAAGTGTAAAATGAAATACTGTAAAACTTTTAGAAGAAAACAGAGAGGAAAATATTTGTGACCTGGTATTAGACAGAGTTCTGAGATATGACACTAAAAGCAAGGGGAAAAAATCAATAAACTAGACTTCATAAAAATTTAAGACTTTTGCTCTGTGAATGACCCTGTTAAGAAGATAGGAAGGCAAACCACTGACTAGAAAAAAATATTTGCAAATCACATGTCTGGAAAGGACTTATATGACCAATATGTAAAGAACTCTCTCAACTGAACAATACAAGAACAGGCAGTCCAGTTAAGAAATGGGCAAAAGATTCTAAGACAATTTACTGAAGAGGATATGCAGAAGAAAAACAAGCACATGAGATTGTTCAATATTATTAGGCCTTAGGGAAATGCAAATTAAAGTCACAATAAGCTATCATCATGTACCTATCAGAAGGACTAAAATGAAAAGTAGTAATAATACCAAGTGCTGGCAAGAATGTAAAGCTACTAGATCTCATATCAATTGCAGGAGAATGTAAAATGGAACAACTACTCTCAAAAACAATTGGGCAATTTCTTATAGTTAAACACACAATTAACCACACAAACCAGCAATTGCAATCGTAGACGTTTGTCATAGAGAAATCAACACTATGTCCTCACAAAAATGTAAATACTTATATAAGTTTTATTTGAAGTAGCCAAAAGCTGGAAATAACTCAAGTGTTTTTCTGTGGGTGAATAGATAAACAAACTGTCCATACAGTGAAAGCCACTCAGCAATAGGCAGAAATGAATTATTAGCACAGCAAGGTAGATGGATTTTCAGGGCATTATGTTGAGCTAAAGACACGAGTCTCAAAAGGTTACATTCTACAGGATTCCATTTATATAACACTCAGTGACAAAAGTATAGTGTTAAATAGCAAATCAGTAGTTGTCATAGTTTAGGATTGGAGGGAGGGTGTGACAATCAAGAGTAAGCATGAGGGACTTTCTTTGTAGTGACAACAGTTTGGTAGCCTTTTTGTAAAGGTGGTCATGTAGCTCTATGCATGTGATAAAATTTCACAGAACCATAAGAACCAAAAAAAAATAAGGAAATGAAATCTGAACAAGCTCTGTAGTTTAGTTAGTAATACTATACCACGACAATTTCCTGGTTTGGCAATTTAGTATGGTTATTTAATATGTTATTGGAGAAATCTGGATGCATAGGATGCATAGGAAATCTTTGTACTATTTTTAAACTACTTGTCAGTGTTATTCCAAAATAAGATTTTTTTTAAAGAATGATGTGCCTGAAATATAAATATACTTCCACCTGCAACTTCAAGTCCATGTGAATATCTACACTGGTAAGAAAACAAAACCAAAACCAAAATAACTAAAACCTACACACTTATTAAATATTCAAATCTGTAAAACAATAGACCTGTAAAGAACTTGAATTTCCAAGTGATTTATCTAATAATAAAGTCTTCTATAAACAATATTTTACAAAATAGGGGAAAACATAATGATTGATGGGGGAAATTAAGGTCTGGCAAATGTTTGAAGTGAAAGGAGAGAATGAGAAGATTTGAAGCTAGTATCAGAGCCTATCATTGGAGATAACTTCAGGGAAAGTAGACACAAGAAAATTAGAGTAATTAGGAAAAGTTTAGCAATGAGCTTGATTACACATTGAGTTTTCTTCAGTGAGGTTAAAGCCAAAGATTACAGTTTTGACCTCAAATTGCTGTTTCTATTATTTATTACCTTTTTAAGTTAATAACTGAACTACTTTGAAATTTAAAGTCCTGACTCTTTTTGTAAAGCATTGTCTATTTCATAGGGTGACTTGAAGTTTTTAAATTATGCCTTTATTCTTCTCTAAAAATTTTTCTCAAAATTCAAGAAAGTAGCTTTGCAATGTACTCTGTAATCATTGTAGTGTCTTTATTCAAATAAGTTTTTTACATATTGTTTTAGCATCTTGGAAATGTAATTGGCCTTGGCTCATGATTTCAACTGATTCTCTTAGCTAAAAAGAGTAAATTCCTTCAAAGTTACAATAGGGAATAAGGTTACAATCTCTCTAGATAACTTTTTTCTCCTGAAGAAGATTTGTTAAAATTCTACACCCTGCCCATAAATTAAAGATTAAGGTAATGACATAAGAAAATTGGGTATTTGCAATATGGAAGACAAGGATCAGTTCTTGGATGAATATTCAATGCACCGGATTATAGACACTGATGCAGCCACCATTGCAGCAAGTGGACTGCAACTACATATTTTGAATTATTGAAGCAGTGGCTTGAAACTATTCGGTAGATCAGATGTATTGCTTTCCTTCACGAGATTGATGAGAATTCAGCTCTGCTCGCCACACTCCAGTGCAGAGGACTGGAGGGCATTTAGCATGCTGATAAAGGTCAAAGTAAGACTGTATCAGTTTCTGAACCTAAAAATTCCAAACTCCTTGCCTCCCATTAAAATGAATGAAGAAACGCTGTGTTTTGATGTGTAGCATCCCAAAGACCTGCTTGAGGCGTAAAGGGAAGAAACTACTGCGCTTAGACCAGGAAACGCTTGTTTGTCACCTTCCAGAGCATGTAAAGGAGCACAGTGCTGTGCACTGTCTTGTTCCTGAAACATTATCATCTCAAAAGTTATATTCAGCTTAAATAATGGAGATTCCAACAGAGAAAATACATTACTATATTCGGCCCTTCCTTTTGGCAGGTATTCCAGAAACAAAACAGCAAAGTGATTTTGCTATTTGAATTGATTGTGAAATGGATTTTTCATGCAAAAGGCTAGAGTCAGATTCCACTGTAAGCAAAAGTCTACAAGTTTAAGCAAAACACTAATTATCCAGAATACTAGTCTTTGGAGAAAATATTTGTACTAGTGACCAAATACATTTAACTCTTAAGTCAGGTTTAACTATTTGATTGAACCACAGCTCCAAATTGTATGGCAGAGAATTTAGTATATGAGGAGTACCCTTGGTCAAACCTGTTAAGTGATTGTTCTTCAAGTTGAAGTTGTGGGAATTTGGTAAAATGGAAATTATTTTTCCCTGCTGATTTACTTCTTATTAGCATGTAAGATTAATCGGGACTACAATTGTACCACCCTTTCCCACGATTTTTCCTTCTCCCCTGATTCCCTCTACCATAAAAAATCACAAAGAGCTTGACACAGTTATTAAGTAATGTTGCTTCTGGAAGAAGGAAATGTGATATTGGAATTTATATCTGAAATATAATTTTTTTCCTTAGAGTTTGTAACTGAAGATTTTTCCCTTAAAATTTGTATTTGAAATTTTTTCTACTATCCTCAGCTAAATTAGATATAAGTTTCAAAATGAAAATCTTCTTTAGACCCCATGATTGGGCAATCTCCTGGAGAAAAGAAGAGCAGTGTTTATTGTCAGTCACTTAAAATGCCCATGATACTCAAAAAGGGTGAGTTCTTCAGTTAGGTTTCTGTTCCATCCTTTTTAATTGATTAATATTTGATGCCTATGTAAGAATATATGTAATATAAATTATTCATGAGATAGAGTAAATAGAACAGTTATAAAACGACCTATCAACTAAGGAACATTACCAATAACGTCGCATCCGTGTGTCCTTTCCCGTTCCATTTCTCTGTCTCCCTATGCACCAAGAGGTAACCATTACTCTGAAACTTGCATGTATCCTTTCCTTGCTTTTTGCTCCCTTGGTTTTTACCACAGATTAATTTAGTGATGAATGTTCTGTTTGATTTCTTGGTTTTGGAAATTTGTAAAGATGGTAGCCTACTATACACAGTCTTCTGTAATTTACTTTCCTCAAGCAACAGTTTGTTTCAAAAATCCACCATGTTGTGGCAGATTACTGCAGGTCATTTATTTTCACTACTGCATAGAATCACATTGTGTAAATATCTCCACAATTTATGAACCATTATCCTGTCAACAGACATTTGGGACTTTCTAACTAACACTAGTTATCCAAGTCTTTATTCTCTCACATTCAAGGTTGAGTAATTCTGACAATCCTGACTACCAATAAGTGAAAAATTTATTTCATTTAGAACAGGGTTAGCCCTCTGGTAAATTATAGCCCTTTGTGAGGAATAATCTAGGAAGGTTCCTTGGGTCCATCTGTCATGATACACATAGCCCTTTAGTAAGCCATGTTATTGGCTCCAATATTTATTCCTTTCCTTTTTTGTATGCAGGTTTTGTAATACTCTATCCTGCTTTATGCTTACTTCAGGGGCACATGAGTTTTGGAGTCTTGAAAGGAGAGATATTTTCTCTAATGGAAAGAGTCTGTATTTTGGATTAAGTCATATCTGGATGTAAATCCTGATTCTATCACTTTTTTTTTTTTTTGAGATGGACTTTCACTCTTGTTGCCCAGGCTGGAGTGCAATATTGAGATCTCAACTCACGGCACCCTCCACCTCCCAGGTTCAAGCGATTCTCCTGCCTCAGCCTCCCAAGTAGCTGTGCCAGTACACCGACTAATTCTGTATTTTTGTAGAAACAGGGTTTCACCATGTTGGCCCGGCTGGTCTTGAACTCCTGACGTTAGGTGATCCACCTGCCTTGGCCTCCCAAATTGCCGGGATTACAGGCGTGAGCCACTGTGCCCGGTCGATTCTATCACTTTCTATCAATGAGACCTTGTATAATTAATTTAACTTTCCTGTGTTTCAGTTTATTCTTTGATAAAATGGAAACAATAATACATATTCATAAGATTGATGCTATTATTAAATAGGATAATATATTAATGTCTAGCATGATGCCTGACACATAAAAGGCACTTAAAAGTTTTTATGAAAAAAAAAAAGGATAAAAGAATGAATAAGCAAAGGAGTGAGCAAATACCCACAGAGCAAAGAGGGTAACATAAATGTATGAATCAGGTGTAAGAAAATACTTAGTGGTAAACCCTGTTTTAATGAGGGAACTCATGCCCCTGAGTCACAGGACTGCCACATTATACACAAGTGGTGCCCTCTGGAGCTGTACAACCTTGCTTTAAGACATTTATGTGCCTCTTTAAAAATATAATATAATATGGTTAAACAAAACATATCTGCAGGTAATTGGCCTGAATGACAATTATTCAGCCCCTGGTTTATAGCATCCTCACCTGGGGATATAGGAATTATCTAATATGTGATTAAAATGAAGCTAATGTTTTTTGTGTGCCTACTATGTGCCATGTGCCCCTCTAGGACAAGGAAAAGAGGCAAGCACTGATGGAGAAAACCTCATCCCTTTTCTTAGGAACCTAAATTCACATCGTCTCTCATGGGATAGAGTTTCTTAATACTTTCAATCTGCTCGAGGTGTCCCTCCTTGTCTCAGATATGCTTTGTGGAGTCAGTCCAGGCCAAAGGGCTTTGAACACCTAAGGTAGCCTTCAAAACAGCAAAGCACATATGCTTATAAAACAAAATAAGTTTGCCAGCTTCTCCAAGCAGGGAGATTTATTTATATTTCCCTTTTCATTCTTCCTATCCTACAGCCCTTTCCTAGTGTTTCCTATTTCTTTCTTTTTTTTTCCCCAATGCTCTACTCGTTAAAACAAAGGTGTTCTGGGCAGTCCATGTCTAATTCCCTTTCCTCTCCTCTACCTAGGAACAACCCTAAAGAAACAATGATTTTTGTTTGACTGACTGATAGAGTTCAAGCTGTTTGTCTTATACAGATTATCTATAGCATTTGTAAGATGAAATATTTTTCTTTCACACCATTATTGATTCAAGTAAGTTATGGCCAACCATACAGAATTTAAAATACGGCTGAGTATATTTCAAAGGCCAAGATTTAATGGAAAAAAATATTGGCTATATCCTACCAGATTCTGACTTGTAAAGTACATATTGAACATGAAAAATATTGATCATTCTTGCCTCTTTTCACGCTTTTTAAACCCTGATCTTATATGCGTTGCCCACTGCTGCTGCTTGGTGATGGTTCTAGGCCTGTCATCAATCTGGTCTGGTTTCCTCACATGCCAGAATGATTTTGTTTTACTTTGCCTTAATAATCTCCATAGGGGAAACTACCATACATTGCCTGGCAATTTTGCATACTACCACTGACAATTTTCTTTTCTCATCACTACTAGGGATATCTGAAATACAGAACAAGCATTGTCTGACCTGTCTGTTTTGTAGCATTCTTATGACCAAGTTAATAAAAAAAGCATAACTAAATATTGTATAATAGATGACAAATAAAAGTTGCAAAATTCCAACCTTTGGGGAATGCTATGCTTCATTCCTGACTGCAGAAATGAAGGGTTCTAACCTGGCTTTCCCATTGCCCTCTGAGGCATGCTTTCTGATACTGTACTCCTGGTTTTCCCCTCTAGTTCCTAATTATGGGAGCATCACCTTTAGTCTTTCCAGAACCATAGGCAACCTTTCTGCTCTATATTTATTCTCAGTTTTATGCTTCATCATCTGGATTACTATGATATCCACCAGGAATAATTTTAACCTTTGAGGAGCAGATAAGATAAAAGCCATTTTCTTTCTAAGAACAAGTATGTTCCCATCATTTCTCTTTTGTGTTGCTAGTATCTTGGCTGCTCACTCTAATGGCATGCTTCACCAGAAGAGTTACTCTTTATGCCCTCAGGATACTCTGTCCAGCATTTGAGAGCTAAAGAGCAAAGGCCATCCACTGATATTTAATCCTGAATCAGAATGCATTTAACTAAAATTAAAAGAAAACATTATCAATAGTGGCTTAAATAAATAAGAGTTGGTTTTTTTTTTTTTAACCATAATTCTGAGTCAGGAAGTCTGGCACATCTTTAGAAGGCCGTCAAAGGCCTAGGCTCATTCTTTCTGCTGTGTGTGTACTTAGCATGTAGCTTTTGTTCTCAAATGGACAAAATGGATACTGCACCTCCATAGATCGCACCTGTGTTCCAGGCAGAAAGAAAGCAGAAGAACCTGTCTTCTCACAGGGTTTGTCACCTGGGCTTCCCTTCCTCAAAAGTCTCTGTTTACATTAGCATTCACCAAAACTGTGTCTTTTGACCAATCCAACCTGTAACCATGGTTAGTAAAACAAGTATTTTAACTTTCCAGCCCTTAAAATAGAAGAAAAAAATTTACATATTATCCTTTCCATTGAAGGTTAAATCAGAGAATTTTCTTAAAATTTAAGAAAATTGTATTCATGAAATGTATATACTGCTATGAATATCTGTTACATTTTATTGTGGTTTTGATTAGGGTCCTTAAGGCACTACATAAGTAACTCTGAAATAATAAACATTTTGCAGAATAACTAATTTCTTAAAGATCATACTGCAGAGCCAAAAGAATTTGAAATCAGTAAGAGAAAATGAGAGAGAGGGGCAACAGAAAATAAGCATATTAAGAAAAGGAGATAGGGGCCGGGTGCGGTGGCTCAAGCCTGTAATCNGGAAACTACCATACATTGCCTGGCAATTTTGCATACTACCACTGACAATTTTCTTTTCTCATCACTACTAGGGATATCTGAAATACAGAACAAGCATTGTCTGACCTGTCTGTTTTGTAGCATTCTTATGACCAAGTTAATAAAAAAAGCATAACTAAATATTGTATAATAGATGACAAATAAAAGTTGCAAAATTCCAACCTTTGGGGAATGCTATGCTTCATTCCTGACTGCAGAAATGAAGGGTTCTAACCTGGCTTTCCCATTGCCCTCTGAGGCATGCTTTCTGATACTGTACTCCTGGTTTTTCCCCTCTAGTTCCTAATTATGGGAGCATCACCTTTAGTCTTTCCAGAACCATAGGCAACCTTTCTGCTCTATATTTATTCTCAGTTTTATGCTTCATCATCTGGATTACTATGATATCCACCAGGAATAATTTTTAACCTTTGAGGAGCAGATAAGATAAAAGCCATTTTCTTTCTAAGAACAAGTATGTTCCCATCATTTCTCTTTTGTGTTGCTAGTATCTTGGCTGCTCACTCTAATGGCATGCTTCACCAGAAGAGTTACTCTTTATGCCCTCAGGATACTCTGTCCAGCATTTGAGAGCTAAAGAGCAAAGGCCATCCACTGATATTTAATCCTGAATCAGAATGCATTTAACTAAAATTAAAAGAAAACATTATCAATAGTGGCTTAAATAAATAAGAGTTGGTTTTTTTTTTTTTAACCATAATTCTGAGTCAGGAAGTCTGGCACATCTTTAGAAGGCCGTCAAAGGCCTAGGCTCATTCTTTCTGCTGTGTGTGTACTTAGCATGTAGCTTTTGTTCTCAAATGGACAAAATGGATACTGCACCTCCATAGATCGCACCTGTGTTCCAGGCAGAAAGAAAGCAGAAGAACCTGTCTTCTCACAGGGTTTGTCACCTGGGCTTCCCTTCCTCAAAAGTCTCTGTTTACATTAGCATTCACCAAAACTGTGTCTTTTGACCAATCCAACCTGTAACCATGGTTAGTAAAACAAGTATTTTAACTTTCCAGCCCTTAAAATAGAAGAAAAAAATTTACATATTATCCTTTCCATTGAAGGTTAAATCAGAGAATTTTTCTTAAAATTTAAGAAAATTGTATTCATGAAATGTATATACTGCTATGAATATCTGTTACATTTTATTGTGGTTTTGATTAGGGTCCTTAAGGCACTACATAAGTAACTCTGAAATAATAAACATTTTGCAGAATAACTAATTTCTTAAAGATCATACTGCAGAGCCAAAAGAATTTGAAATCAGTAAGAGAAAATGAGAGAGAGGGGCAACAGAAAAATAAGCATATTAAGAAAAGGAGATAGGGGCCGGGTGCGGTGGCTCAAGCCTGTAATCCCGGCACTTTGGGAGGCCGAGACGGGTGGATCACAAGGTCAGAAGATCGAGACCATCCTGGCGAACATGGTGAAACCCCGTCTCTACTAAAAAATACAAAAAACTAGCCGGGCGAGGTGGTGGGCGCCTGTAGTCCCAGCTACTCTGGAGGCTGAGGCTGGAGAATGGCGTAAACCCGGGAGGCGGAGATTCCAGAACTCAAGGACCGCCCACCTCCTCCCCGGCCGGCGGGAAAGAGGCAGACCCCTCTCCAAAAAAAAAAAAAAAAAAAAAAAAAAAAGAAAAGAAAAAGAAAGAAAAGGAGATAGAAGAAAGGAAATAATCAAATATGAAGACAAAAAGTTGACGACCATGCTAAGTGTTCCTTTCTCAAAGTCAAAGTCAACTTGCATTCAATCTTATCTTCCCAGGGTGTTGATGAGGATGCTGCAGGGAGAGAAGAAAATCCAGATGTTCCAGTGCCTTCATAAAAACATATGTGTAGTAATTTTAAATAAAGAAAAAATTCCTTTTATTATACTACATAAAATATTAGACCACAGGCTAAAAAATTAATGTTTTCTGTCCTTTCTGTATCTGAGGAATTCAAAACAACTAACAGATGTATTCAGAGGGAATTTGTTTAGCAATATACTATTTATAAAAATCAGGCTGTGTGCAGTGGCTCATGCCTGTAATCCCAACACTTTGGGAGGCTGAGGCAGGTGGATTGCCCTGAGCTCAGGAGTTCAAGATCAAATTGGGCAACATGGCAAAACCCTATCTCTACCAAAAATACAATAATAATAATAATAATAATAATAATTGGCCAGGCATGGTGGTATGAGCCTGTAGTCCCAGCTACTTGGGAGGCTGAGGTGGGAGGATTGCTTGAGTCTGGGAGGTGGAGGTTGCAGTGAGCTGAGATCGCAGATTACACCACTGAACTCCAGCCTGGGCAACAGAGTGAGACCCTGTCTCAAAAAAAAAAAAGAAAGAAAGAAAGAAAAAATAAATTAAAACTATAGAATAATCTTTTGGTCATTCTCTCTTTCTCTCCCTTCTTTTTTACCCTATCTGCTTTATTATTTAGTCACACATACATACATAAATACACACACAAATTAAGTTCAAATATTTCTCTACAGTGTTTCAATACAACACATACACATTTTAATGACAAATATGTACATTTGTAAATAAAAGTAAAATAAAAGAACATTAGAGCATACAGTTGAAACAAAATTTTCAAATGTTTCCCTTTAGTTCTTACATGTTTAAAAATTCAGACAAGATAGAATAGTAATAACTAGTAATAACATACTCCAATATCTATTCTCTCCTTTGTCCTAGCTCATATCTCTATGCATAAACATACACATACAATTTGCCACATACTTGTTATGCAGCCTTGAAATAGTTACAAAAAAATGTAATTTCCATCTAAGGTTTATGTCTCCAATATCTTAGCACTATATTAATAGCTTTCACTGTCAATCACACCAAATTCCACATTTAATATTTCTACATATACAATGACTCCACAATTGTGAATATGTTTTTAAGCTTGCAATATGCTTATGCTATAATTAATACATTTAATAAAAATCCCATAAATAGTATCTAATGTTTTATTACAGTAGGATAGTCACATTTAAAGTCACGTTTTAAATTCCATGAAATTTTAGGCCGGGGCGCGGTGGCGGGCGCGGTGGCTCAAGCCTGTAATCCCAGCACTTTGGGAGGCCGAGACGGGCGGATCACGAGGTCAGGAGATCGAGACCATCCTGGCTAACACGGTGAAACCCCGTTTCTACTAAAAAATACAAAAAACTAGCCGGGCGAGGTGGCAGGCGCCTGTAGTCCCAGCTACTCCGGAGGCTGAGGCAGGAGAATGGCGTAAATCCGGGAGGCGGAGCTTGCAGTGAGCTGAGATCCGGCCACTGCACTCCAGCCTGGGCGACAGAGCCAGACTCTGGCTCAAAAATAAATAAATAAATAAATAAATAGATAAATAAATTCATGAATTAATTTGACATATTTTTTGAGCACCTGCTCTTCACCGGATATTATGATTGCCTCTTTTCTTCTCTGTAGCCCATTCTGTAAAGACTGGAGACTAAGTATGGGGTCTGTCTTATTCTCCACTCAATTGCTAGCATCTAACTTAGTGTCTGGCACATAGGGAGTGTTGAATAAACATTTGTTGAATGCATGAATTGGCCTTCATCTTAAAAACCTGTTTCTGTTTTCTGGACTCCTTCTTAGTCATTGTGAATCTAAATCCTTCTTTCCAAAAAAGTCATTCTTTTCCTTATAGCAGAATTTCAGACTTGAATGATGATTGCATTTATTTCCCAGCCTGCTACACATATGCCAAACTGCTTGAGGCAGTACTTGAATAAATTCTTAAGGCATCTCTCTTGCTCTTCCAATTCACCTGTACCTGAATCGAGACCATCCGACATCAAGTTCTTGGCTGTCTTCTCAGAAACATTCTGTTATGGAGACCTAGGACTTTTAAATAGAAGCAATACTGAATCACTAAAAAGGCTGCACAACCCAAATTATCCTCCCCACAGTGGGCAAAACTTCCTTGAACAATCTTTTCAGGCTCCTTTTTTTTAAAAGGGTAAATTCCAATAATTTAAAAATAAATAGTTTATCAGATTGCTTTCTTCTCTGAGAGCAAATACCCAGGGCATGCTCTGATGACGGGGAATTTCCACATAATTCTCAGAGATTTTCAATCCATCTTGCCCATCCACATTTCACACTAAGCCGCAATATTTTATATAAACTGTTTTGTAAGGTTATTGGTCATGTAAAATGAGTCTGGTGAATGTTTTCTTTCTGAGAAAATAATTCTGTATGTGAAAACACATTTACTGGATTTTGAAAGCTACAATTGTGACATACTGAGAATGTACAAGTTTCTGGTGTATGTTATACATAATTTATTAATGGCTTTGTGAATCATTTCAGAAAGTATTACAGAGTAAAAAGTTAAAAATATATCACAAATGTCTAACTTCATAGTTAGAACCAACTATCAACCCACCATAACCTAGGGGCCTAATTTTACGACAAATTATTAAGTTAATAGAGTATGAATTATCTCTCATCAAAAACCATTCCAGATCACCAAACTTCTAAAGGGTTCCTAGAGTTACCTGCTCCCTCCTATAATTCATGAGAACCCATATTTTTAAATGCCTAGAAATGTTCTCAGAAGCTGTGATTTCTAATCCTGTTCTGTCACAAACTTAGTTTGTAATCCTATGTTGCTTTTTTCCCCCAAGTTTTCTTCCCACTAAAAACCAGATATTAGTATAGTACTTTTCTACAAGGACATTGTGAGATTTGACTAACATATGTAGAACATTCTGGAAAACTTGGAGGTGCGCTATTGTGTACATATAAAACATTATACTAAAGTTTTGAAGCTGACTTAATTACACAACAATGCACATTTCCAAAATGGATATTTTGGCACTGTATTCTCTGTGCAAATATTGCAATCTGCAATAATTATAGTTGCTTTGCTTTCCAAAAAAGGGCAAATTTTTCTTAGGCTACACAATGCAACCTCTTTTTTCAGCTATGATTGAAATGATAGCCTTTTCTATTGGGAACCAAAAGTCATATATAACAAATTCAATAAGAGTGAGGAGAATGACTGCCACAGTTGGTTTGGGCTATGGGTGTTTATAATGATATACAGACACCATTAGTGGTGCATTACTGTTCTAAGTGTGGCCTCACCATGGTTCTACATAGAGAGCCAAATTTGAATTTAAAGCAAAATTTGATGTAGTAGTATCTATGCAGAAAAAGGCAACCGTTTTAAGGGGTTAGAAAAACTCTGAATGTCATAATGACCACCCTAAATTTTATTTTGTGTGTTCCACCAAACTGAAAGCAATAACACGTCATCATCAACCTAATATGTGTTAAGTCCCATAACTTGTCAGCTACTAAAATAATTGTCCGGCCACTTAAATATTTCCACTATGTGCCAGCAAGCAATGACAGTGCCGAATTTCCCTGAAGCGTAGAATTTATGATCCTAAAATCCACTTCCTTTTTGCACTGAATCCCTCATGCATATATATTTAAAACTCTATTTCTGATAACAGAATTATTTGAACTCATACTGCCTGTCATCTGTTATTCTCAAAGTACTTTACTAATAACAAATAATTTGTGAAATTTATCTCTGCTCTGGGTATTACCACTTCTGTTTCAGCAGCATGTCCCTGACGTTGGTCCTGTTTATTGCTGCCAAGTATCTGATTAGAGGAATTAGTAGTGGAACTGGAGACCAAGGCCAGATTGCAAGGTGGGTGGCTGGTGGTTCTGCTGCTTCTTTGTGCTGTACTTGTAAAAGAAAAAAAAAAAAAAAAACCACTTCCGGCCATGGTGCCACACAATAATCCATTTCAAAGTCTGACTCCCTAGCAAGACAGCAGGTGCCATGAAGCCCAGCACAGCAGCAGCAGACCTAGGACAAAAAAAAAAAAAAAAATGCCCCAATCTATACCTGTTCATACCTCCTTTAACCTGCACTTGATTCACTGCTCTTGCTGTAATGCTTTTTTAGTTCCCTTCATTCAAAAAGACAACAGAAGTCCAGCATGACCATTTGCTTTGTCTGAGATGGTCAAGTAGAAATTATAACAATGTTACAGCAATTGCATTAGGGGTAGTATGTCTTGCTTGTCCGCTTGCGTGTGTGTGTGTGTGTGTGTGTGTGCGTGTGTGTTTTCTTTTAACTTTTTTGTTGTAGTAGCATATGGAAAAATAAAGTTTAAAAAGATAACAAATGTATAAGAGGAAGCAAAAGATGGTCAAGTGATCCCCACAAAACAACTTAACGAAGATTTTTTATTTTAGGTATTATTAAAACACAAGCGCTTGGTTGATGTTTCCCTTTTTCTTTGGTTAAACCTCTGATCTTGAGCCCTAAGAATCATTAGTTTACTATTAGTATCTATTCATAAGTATTTGTAGATAATGCCTGGGCAACATTATCACTATTAGATTTGTTTTAACTAATTTTTAAGTCACTTGGCCATTTTTTTAAATTTTCATTAGCAATTTGTGCAAATAAACAAACATGAGTCTTATATGGAGACAGTTTTGAGATTTTGTGATGTCAGGTGTTACAAGCAAATTCAGAGGCTCCAAAATAAATATTAGTCATGAAATGCAGTCTTTCTTTTTTTACTCAAAATGTGAAAGATGCCAGAGTAACTGTATTAGGTTGATGCAAAAGTAATCACGATTTTTGTCATTACTTTCAGTGGCAGAAACCCCAATTACTTTTGCACCAACATAATAGATTGTTCAAATTGTCAAGTATAGCTTCTGAACTCACATTTTTATATTCTTCATTCCCCAGTTCTACATACTAAATGTTAAAAGTGGAAGGATTGGATTCCGTTCTAAGATGGCCGAATAGGAACAACTCCGGTCTGCAGCTCCCAGCTCCCAGCGTGACCAGTGCAGAAGATAAGTGATTTCTGCATTTCCAACAGAGGTACGTGGTTCATCTCAATGGGGCTAGTTGGACAGTGGGTGCAGCCCATGGAGGATAAGCTGAAGCAGGGCGGGGCATCGCCTCACCCGGGAAGCACAAGGGGTCAGGGGATTTCCCTTTCCTAGGCAAGGGAAGCCATGAGAGATGGCACCTGGAAAAATGGACACTACTGCCCAAATACTGTGCTTTTCTAATTGTCTTAGCAAACAGCACACAAGGAGATTATATCCTGCACCTGGCTCAGCAGAGCCCAAGCCCACAGAGTCTTGCTTACTGCAAGCAGAGCAGTCTGAGATCCACCTGCCAGGCAGCAGCCTGGCAGGGGGAGAGGCATCCGCCATTACTGAGGCTTGAGTAGGTAAACAAAGCCGCCAGGGAAGCTCGAACTGGGTGGAGCCCATTGCAGCTCAGCAAGGCCAGCTGCCTCTGTAGCCTCCACCTCTGCAGGCAGGGCATAGTTGAACAAAAGGCAGCAGAAACTTCTGCAGACTTAAACATCCCTGTCTGACAGCTCTGAAGAGAGCAGTGGTTCTCCCAGCATGGTGTTTGAGCTCTGAGAATGGACAGACTGCCTCTTCAAGTGGGTCCCTGAACCCCTGTAATCTAACTGGGTGATACCTCCCAGTAGGGGCCAACTGACACCTCATACGGGCAGGTGCCGCTCTGGGACGAAGCTTCCAGAAGAAGGATCAGGCAACAATATCTGCTGTTCTGCAGCCTCAACTGGTGATACCCAGGGTCGGGAGTGGACCTCCAGCAAAATCCAACAGACCTGCAGCTGAGGAACCTGACTGAAGGAAAACTAACAAACAGAAAGGAATAGCAACAAATCAACAAAAAGGACATCCACACCAAAACCCCACCTGTAGGTCACCAACATCAAAAACTAAAAGTAGATAAAACCACAAAGATGGGGAGAAACCAGAGCAGAAAAGCCAAAATTTCTATAAACCAGAGATCCTCTTCTCCAGAGAATCACAGCTCCTTGCCAGCAATGGAACAAATTTGAGTGGAGAATGACTTTGATGAGCTGACAGAAGCAGGTTGCAGAAGGTCAGTAATAACGAACTTCTCTGAGATAAAGGGGGATGTTCAAACCCAACACAAGGAAGCTAAAAACCTTGAAAAAAGATGAGATGACTGGTTAACTAGAATGAACAGTGTAGAGAAGACCTTAAATGAGCTGGTGGAGCTGAAAACCATGGCACGAGAACTACATGACACATGCACAAACTTCAATAGCCTATTTGATCAAGTGGAAGAAAGGGTATCAGTGAGTGAAGATCAAATTAATGAAATAAAGCGAGAAGAGAAGTTTAGGAAAAAAAGAGTAAAAAGATAAGAACAAAGCCTCCAAGAAATGTGAGACTATGTGAAAAGACCAAATCTATATTTGATTGGTGTACCTGAAAGTGACAGGGAGAATGGAACCAAGTTGGAAAACACTCTTCAGGATATTATCCAGGAGAACTTCCCCAACCCAGCAAGGCAGGCCAACATTCAAATTCAGGAAATACAGAGAACACCACAAAGATACTCCTCAAGAAGAGGAACCCCAAGACACATAATTGTCAGATTAACCAAGGTTGAAATGAAGGAAAAGATGCTAAGGGCAGCCAGAGAGAAAGGTCGGGTTACCCACAAAGGGAAGCCCATCAGACTAACAGTGGATCCTTTGGCAGAAACTCCACAAGCTGGAAGAGAGTGGGAGCCAATATTCAACATTCTTAAAGAAAAGAATTTTAAACCCAGAATTTCATATCCAGCCAAACTAAGTTTCATAAGTGAAGGAGAAATAAAATCCTTTACAAATTTCAGCCTCGGCCTCCCAAAGTGCTATAATCTCTGCTGGCCCATTTTTTAATTGCATTATTTGTTCTGTTAATTGTTGAGTTTTAAGAGTTATTGTATATTTTAAATAGTGGTCCTTTATCAGATTTTTTTTAGTGCAAATATTTTCTCCACATCTGTGGCTTATCTTTAGATTCTGTTGACATTGTCTTTGTCAGATAGAAGATTTTAATGGATTCCAGTTTATCAATTTTTTTAATGGATTTGTCCTTGACGTCATATCTAAACACTCATTGTTAATCCTAGGGTTATCTAGGTTTTCTATTATATTATCATCCAGGAGTTTTATAGTTTTGCATTTTAAGTTTAGGTCTATGACCCATTTAGAATTAAATTTTATGAAGGGTGTAAGGTTTGTGTCTAGATTTATTTTTTGCATGTGATTGTTCAGTTGTTCCAACACTATTTGTTAGAAAACTATCTTTGGTCCATTTCATTGCCTTTGTTTCTTTGTCAAAGATCAATTAACTATATTTACATGCCTGTTTCTGGGCTCCCTATACTGTTCTGTTGTTCTATTTGTCTGTTCTTTCAACAATATCATACTGTCTGGATTACTGGATTCTTTATATCAGTCCTCCAACTTTATTCTTTTCCTTCAAAATTGTATGGCTTTTCTATGTCTTTTGCCTTTTCAATAATCTTTAGAATCAGTTTCTCAAAAGCCATAGAATAATTTGGTGTGATTTTGACTGGGATTGAATCTGTAGATTAAATTGGAAAGAACTGACATCTTGATAATATTGGTCTTCTTATCCATGAACACAGAATATCTCTATTTAGTTCTTCTTTTATTTCATTCATCAGTGTTTTATAGTAGTCCTCACATAGACCTTGTACCTAATTTTGTAAGATTTATACCTATGTATTCATTTTTGAGGTACTAATGAAAATAGAATAGTATTTTTCATTTCAAATTCCATTTGTTCATTGCAAGTATATAGGACTGTAACTGAGTTTTGTACATTAATCTTACATTGTGCAACATTGCAGTAATTGCTTATTAATTCCAGGAGAGTCTTTTTTTTTTTTTTTTTTTTTTGGTTGATCCCTTCAGATTTTCTACATAGACATAATTATGTCATCTGCAAACAAAGATAGTTATATTTCTATTTTTCCAATAAGTATACCTTTATTTCCTGTTCCTGTCTAATTGCAATAGCTAGAACTTCAAGTACAATATTAAAAAAGCATGATTAGAGGGGACATTTTGGGCTTATATCTGATCTTAGAGAACTTCAAGTTTCTCACCATTAAGTACAATGTTAGCTTTAGCTTCTTCTACATTTATTGGTATGATCATGTGATTTTTCTTTTTTAGCTTGATGATATGATGAATATATTAATTCATTTTGAATGTTGAACCAGGCTTGCATACCTGGGATAAATCCCACTTGGATGTGTATATAATTTTTTTTTTTTTTTTTTTCTTTTGAGGCGGAGTCTCGCTCTGTCACCGGGACTGGAGTGCAGTGGCCAGATCTCAGCTCACTGCAAGCTCCGCCTCCCGGGTTTACGCCATTCTCCTGCCTCAGCCTCCCGAGTAGCTGGGACTACAGGCGCCCGCCACCTCGCCCGGCTAGTTTTGTATTTTTTAATAGAGACGGGGTTTCACCGTGTTAGCCAGGATGGTCTCGATCTCCTGACCTCGTGATCCGCCCATCTCGGCCTCCCAAAGTGCTGGGATTACAGGCTTGAGCCACCGCGCCCGGCCATGTGTAATTATTTTTATGCATTGCTGAATTGAATTTGTTAATGTTTTGTTAAAGATTTGTTCATCTATGTTCATGAGAGATACTCCTCTGTAATTTTGTGTTTTTGTGTGTGTGTAATGTCTTTGTCTAATTTTGTTATTAGAGTAATGATGGCTTCATATAACGAGTCAGGAAGTATTCCTTCCTATGCTTCTGTCTTCTGAAAAAGATTGTACAGAACTGGTAAAATTTCTTCATTAAATGTTTTGTAGAATTCACCAGTGAACCCATGTGGCTCTTGTATCTTCTGCTTTGGAAGGCTATTAATTATTAATTCCATTTCTTTAATAGCTATACTCCTATTCAGATTGCCTATTCTTATGTAGGTAGATTGTGTCTTTCAAGGAACAGGTCCATATCATCTAGACTATCAAAATTGTGGCCTTATAGCTGTTCATAGCATTCCCTTCTTATCCTTTTAGTGTCCATGGGATCTGTAGTCAGATCTCCTATGTCACTTTTGATATCAGTAATTTGTATCCTTTTCTCTTAGTCTGGCTACAGAATTATCTATTTTATTGATCTTTTCAAAGAAACAGCTTTTGATTTTGTTGACTTTTCTCTAATTAATTTCCTGTTTTCAGTTTCATTGATTTCTGCTCCAATTTTTGTTTTCTTTCTTCTTCTTCTTACTTTGAATTTAATTTGCTTTTCTTTTCTAGTTTTCTAGGGTAAAACAGATTACTCATTTTAAAGCTTTCTTCTTTTCTAATATATGCATTTAATGTTATTAATTTCCTTCTATGCACTACTTTCATTGCATCTCACACATTTTGATAATCTGTATTTTCATTTTCACTTGGTACAAAATGCTTTTAAATTTCTCTTTGATTCATGTTATTTAGAAATGTGTTGCTAATCTCCACCTTTTCGGGCACTTTTCTATTATTAGTTTCAAGCTGAATTCCACTGCAGTCTGAAAGCAAACATTGTATGATTTCTATTCTTTTTAAATTTGTTTTATCCCACAGAATGTGGTCTATCTTGGTGAATGCACCATGTGAGCTTAAGAAGAATGTGCAGTCTGCTACCAATAGGTGTCAGTTATATCTAGTTGAATGTTTTGGGTGTTGTTGAGTTCAACCATGTTCTTTACAATTTTCTGCCTGCTGGATCTATCCATTTCTGATATAGGGGTGTTGATGTCTTTAACTGTAATAATGGAGTCACCTATTCTTGTTGCACTTTTATCAGTTTTTGCCTCACATAGTTTGACACTCTTGTTAGTTACATATATGGTAAGGATTTTTATGTCTCTGGGAAAATTGACCCCTTTATCGTTGAGTAATACTCTTCTTTATTCTGTATTCCTGACACTTTCCTTGTCTTAAAGTCTGCTCTGTTTGAAATTAATAGTTTCTCTTGCTTTCTTTTAATTTTTGTTAGCATGGTATATTTTTCTACGTCCCTTGTACTTTAAATCCATTTGTACTTTTATTTTATTTTATTTTTTATTTTATTTTATTTTATTTATTTTTTAAGACAGCATCTCACTCTGTTGCCCAGGCTGGAATGCAGTGGCATGATCTTGACTCACTGCCACCTCTACCTCCTGGGTTCAAGCAATTCTCCCTGACTCAGTCTCCCAAGTAACTGGGATTACAGGTGCCTTGCCATTATGCCCAGCTAATTTTTTTTAATATTTCTGGTAGAGACGGGGTTTCACCATGTTGGCCAGGCTGGTCTCAAACTCCTGACCTCGGGTGATCTGCCTGCCTCCACCTCCCAGAGTGGTGAGATTACAGGTGTGAGCCACCACATCCGGCCCATATGTGCTTTTATATTTAAAGTGAGATTCTATTCAAAAAAACAAATATATGGCTTTCTTGTAGACAACATAAGGTTTTTTTTTCTCAATTCTGACAATCTATTTTATTTATTTATTTTTTATTTTTGTGTGTACATAGAGATGTATATGATTATGGGGTGTATGGGATATTTTGATACAGGCATACCATGTGTAATAATCACATTGGGTAAGTCGGGTATCCATCACCTCAAGCTTTTATCCTTTGTGTTTCATACAATCCAATTATGCTATTTTTGTATAAACAATCCAATTATAAACAATTTATAAACAATTTAATTATATTATGTGATTTTAAAAATGTACAATTAAATTATTATTAACCATACTAGATCTTATTCATTCTTTCTATTTTCTGGTAACCGTTAATTATCCCCACCTCCCCCGACGCATTACCATTCACAGTCTCTGCTAACCATTCTTCTACTCTCTATCTCCATAAATTCAATTGTTTTCATTTTTCGCTCCCACAAATAAGTGAGAATGTGTAAAATTTATCTGTCTATGCTTGGCTTATTTCACTTAATAAAGAGACCTTCAGCACCATCCATATTGTTGCAAATGACAGTTCTCATTATTTTTTATGGCAGAATAGTACTCCATTGTGTATATGTACCATGTTTTCTTTATGCATTAGTCTGTTGATGAACACTTTGGTTGCTTTCAAATCTTAGCTATTGTGAATAGTACTGCAATAAGCATGAGAGTGCAGGTATCTCTTTCATATACTGATGTCCTTTCTTTGGGGTATATGCCTAGCAGTAAAATTGCTGTATCATATGGTAGCTGTATTTTTAATTTATTGAGGAACCTCCAAACTGTTCTCCATAGTGAGTGTTCTAATTTGCATTCCTTTCAACAGTGTACACGTGTTCCCTTTTCTCCACATCATCGTCAGTGTTTCTTACTACCTGTCTTTTGGATAAAAGCCATTTTAATTGGGGTGAGATTATATTTCACTGTAGTTTTGACTTCCACTTCTCTAATAATCAATGATGTTGAGCACCTTTTCATATACCTGTTTGACATTTGTGTGTCTTCTTTTGAGAAATGTCTGTTCTAATGTTTTGCCCATTTTTAATTGAATTATTAGATTTTTTTTCCAATAAGAGTTGTTTGAGCTCCTTATATATTTCTGGTTATTAATCTCTTGTCAGATGGGTAATTTGCAAATGTTTTCTCCTATTCTGTGGGTTGTCTCTTCACTTTGTTGATTGTTTTCTTTTTTGTGCGGAAACTTTTTAGCTTGATGTAATCTTTGTCCATTTTGCTTTGGTTGCCTGTGCTTGTGGGGCATTACTCAAGAAATCCTTGCCCAGTCCAATGTCCTGGAGAGTTTCCTCAATGTTTTCGTTTAGTAGTTTCATAATTTAATATTTTAGATTTAAGCCTTTAGTCAATTTTGATTTGATGTTTGTGTTTGGTGAGAGATAGTGGTCTACTTTTATTCTTCTACATATGGTCATTCAATTTTCCCAGCACCATTTATTGAAGAGACTGTCCTTTCCCTCTTTCCCTAATGTATGTTCTTGGAATCTTTGCGAAAATAAGTTTACTGTAGTTGTATGAATTTGGTTTTAGATTCCATATTGTTCTGTGTGTTGGTCTGTTCCATTGGTCTGTGTGTCTGTTTTCACTGCAGTACCACACTGTTTTGGTTACTATACCTCTGCAGTATAATTTGAAGTCAGTAATATGATTCTTCTAGTTTTGTTCTATTTGTTCCATACAGCTTGGTTATTACGAGCCTTCTGTGGTTCCATTGAATTTTAGGATCATTTTTTTCTATTTATGTGAAGAATATCATGGTATTTTGATAGGGATTACTTTGAATCTGTAGACTGCTTTGGGTAGTACAGACAATTTAACAATATTGATTCTTTCAATCCACGAACATGGAATATTTTTCCATTTTTTGTGTCACCTTTCTATCTCTTTCATCAGTGTTTTATAATTTTTATTGTAGAGATCTTTCATTTTGTGATGGTTAATGCTGAGTGTCAACTTGATTGGATTGAAGGACGCAAAGTGTTGTTCCTGGGTGTGTCTGTGAAGGTGTTACTAAAGGAGATTAACATTTGAGTCAGTGGACTGGGAAAGGCAGACCCACGCTTAATCGAGGTGGGCACAATCTAATCAGCTGCCGGCGTGGCCAGAATAAAAGCAGGCAGAAGAACATGGAGAGATTATACTGGCTTAGCCTCCCAGCCCACATCTTTCCCCTGTGCTGTATGCTTCCTGCCCTTGAACATTGAACTCCAAGTTATTCAGCTTTGGGACTCAAACTGGCTTTCTCGCTCTTCAGCCTGCAGATGGCCTGTTGTGGGATCTTGTGATTGTGTGAGTTAATGCTCCATAATAAACTCCCCTTTATATATATATCTATCCTATTAGTTCTGTCTCTCTAGAACCCTGATTAATACACACTTCTTTGGTTAAATTAATTCCTAGGTATTAATTTTATGTGTGGCTATTGTAAATGGGATTCTTTTTATTTCTTTTTCACATTGCTCACACCATTGGTATATATATTTATTAGTAGCATTTGCTACTAATTTTTGCATGTTGATTTTGTATCCCACAAATTTACTAAATTTGTTTATCAGTTCTAATAGTTTTCTGGTGCAGTTTTAGATTTTTCCAATATAAGTTCATATCATCTGTAAACAAGGATAATTTGACTTCTTCCTTTCCAATTTGGATGCTAATTTATTTCTTTATCTTGTTTAATTGCTTTAGCTAGTACTTCCAGTACTATGTTGAATAACAGTGGTGAAATTTTTCAGTACCAATTGACATGATCATATGGTTTTTATTCATTATTCTGTTGATATGATGTATCACACTGATTGATTTGTGTATGTTGAACCATCCTTACATCCCTGGGATAAATCCCACTTGGTCATGATGACTGATCTTTTTAATGTGTTGTTGCATTTCATTTGCTAGTATTTTGTTGAGGATTTTTGCATCAATATTCATAGGGATATTGGCCTGAAGTTTTCTTTTTTTTTTTTTTTAATGTGTCTTTGTCTGGTTTTGGTATCAGGGTAATACTGGTCTGGTAGCATGAGTTTGGCAGTATTCTCTCCTCCTCTATTTTTCAGAATAATTTAAGTAAGATTGGTGTTAGTTCTTTAAATGTTTGGTAAAATTCAGCAGTGAAGTCATTAAGTCCCAGGATTTCCTTTGCTAGGAGACTTTTTATTACAGCTTCAACCTTGTTACCAGTTTTTGATCTGTTCAGATTTTAGATTTCTTCATGGTTCAATCTCGGTAGGTTGCATATGCCTAAGAATTTATCTATTTCTTCTAGGTTTTCCAATTTATTGGTATATAATTGTTCATAGTAGCCTCTAATAAGCTTTTGAATGTCAGTTGTAATGTCCCCTTTTCCATCTCTAATTTTATTTATTTGGGTCTTCCTCTTTTTTTCTTAGTCTGACTAAAGTTTGGTCAATTTTGTTTATCTTTTAGGAAAACACATTTTTTGTTTTGTTGATCTTTTGTATTGTTCTCTTCATTTCAATTTCATTTATCTCTGGTCTGATGTTTATTACTTCTTCTACCAATTTTGTGTTTGATTTGTTCTTTCTTTTTCTTTAAGATGTCTCATTAGGTTGTTTACTTGAAGTTTTTCTTTTTTTGAGGTAAACTTTTATAGCTATAGCCTGCTTAGTACTGATTCTGCTGTATCCTGTGGACTTTGGTATGTTGTGTTCCCATTATCACTTGTTTGAAGAAAATTTTCAATTGCCTTCTTAATCTTCATTGACCCACTGGTCATTCAGGAGCATACTGTTTAATTTCCAGGTGTTTGTATAGTTTTCAAAATTGCTCTTGTTATTGATTTCTAGTTTTAATCTATTGTGCACAGAGAAGACAGTTGATATTACTTTAATTTTCTAAAATGTTTTAAGACTTGTTTTGTGACCTAATATATGATGTATCCTTGAGAATGATCCATGTGATGAGAAGAAGGTGTACTCTGCAGACATTAAATGAAATGTTCTCTAAACATCAATTAGGTCCATTTGATCTATAGTGCAGGTTACATCCAATGTTTCTTTGTTGATTTTCTGTCTTGATGATCTATCCAATGCCGAAAGTGGGGTGTTGAAATCTCCAGCTGTTATTGTATTGGAGTTTATCTCTCTCTTTAGCACTAATAATATTTGCTTTATATATCTGGCTGCTCAATTGTCGAGTGCATGTATATATATATACACATACACACACACACAGACACACACACACACACACATATATACAATTGTTATATCCTCTTGTAGAATTGACTCCTTTATCATTATATAGTGTCCTTCCTTGTCTCTTTTTACAGTTTTGTCTTGAACTCTAGTTTGCCTGATATAAGTATAGCTACTCCTGCTATTTTTTGGTTTCCATTGGCAGGGAATATCTTTTTTTGTCCCCTTATTTTTAGTCTATATTTGTCTTTATACATAAAGTGTGTTTCCTGTAGGCAACAGATTATTGGATCTTATTTATCCATTCAGCCACTCTATATCTTTTGATTAGATATTTTAGTCCATTTACATTTAGTGTTGTTATTGATAAGTAAGGGCTAAACCTTGCCACATTCTTATTAGTTTGTTTTGTGTGTGTGTGTGTGTGGTCTTCTCTTCTTTTTTCTACATTCATCGATTTTCACACAGCTATAAAGAAATGCTTCAGACTGAGTAATTTATAAAGGTAAGAGGTTTAATTGACTTGTAGTTCTGCATGGCTGGGGAGGCCTCAGGAAACTTACAATCACGGCAGAAGGCAAAGGGGAAGCAAGGCACATATCTTACATGGTGGCAGGAGAAAGAGAGCATGCAGGGGAAACTGCCACTTTTAAAATATCGTATCTTGTGAGAATTTCTTCACTATCATGAGAACAGCATGGGGGAAACTGTCCCCATTATCTAATTACCTCCCACTAGGTCCCTCCCTTGACACATGGGGATTACAATTTGAGATGAGATTTGGCTGGGAAGACAGAGCCAAACGATATCAACTTCCTTCCTGTCTTCCTTTTAGTAAAGGTGATTTTTATCTGGTGGTATGTTTTAATTTCTTGCTTTTGATTTTTTGTGTATCTGTTGTATGTTTTAGATTTGTGGTTACTATAAGGCTTGAATAAATAATGGTTTGTAAGATATTATAACTGATTATTTAAACCGATGACAACTTAACAGTAATTACATAAACAAACAAGCAAAAGAAAACTAGTAAAATTCTACACTTTAAAGTTTAACTCCTTGCCTTTTAACATTTTGTCATTTCTATTGATATCTTACTGTACTGTCTATGACTTGAAAATTTATTGTAATTATTATTTTGGTTGATTCACTTTTTCCTCTTTCTATTTAAGATATCAGTAGTTTACACATCACAATTATGGTGTTACAATAATCATGGTTTTCCATGTACTTACTATTATCAATAAGTTTTGTACCTCCAGATGATTTCTTATTGCTCACTGTGATGGTTACTACTGAGTGTCAACTTGTTTGGATTGAAGGATACAAAGTATTAATCCTGGGTGTGTCTGTGTGGATGTCGCCAAAAGAGATTAACATTTGAGTCAGTGGGCTGGGGAGGGTAAATCTACCCTTAATCTGGTGGGCACAATCCAATCAGCTTCCAGCAAATATGAAGCAGGCAGAAAAACCTGAAAAGGAGAGAGGGGCCTATCCTCTCAGTCTACATCTTTGCCTAGTGCCGGATACGTCCTGCCCTTGAACATCAGACTCCAAGGTCTTCAGTTTTGGAACTCAGACTGGCTCTGCTTTCTTCTCAGCTTGCAGACAGCCTATTGTGGGACCTTGTGATCATGTAAGTTAATAAACTCCTTTTTATGTATATCCTATTAGTTCTGTCCCTCTAAGAGAACCCTGACTAATACACTCACTAACATTCAGTTTGTTTTTCAGATGGAAGAACTCCCTTTAGTATTTCTTGCAGGACAGGTCCAGCATTGACGAAAACCCTCAGCTTTTGTTTCTCTTGAAAAGTCTTTATTTTTCCCTTATGTTTGAAGGATATTGTCACAGAATATATTACTCTAGGGTAAGTTTTTTCTCACAGACCTTTAAATATGTCACACCAATCTTTCCTGGTCTGTAAGGTTTCCACAGAGAAGTCTACTGCCAGATGTACTGGAGCTTAATTGTATGTTATTTCTTTTTATTATTCTCTTACTGCTTTTAGGATCCTTTCATGAACCTTGACCTTTGGCAGTTTAATTATTAAATGCCTTGAGGTAGTCTTCTTTGGGTTAAATCAGCTTGGTATTCCATAACCGTCTTGTACTTGAACATTGATATCTTTCTCTAGGCTTGGGAAGTTCTCTGTTATTATCCCGTTGAATAAACTTTCTACTCAGTCTCTCACTCTGCCACCTCTTTAAGGTCAACAACTCTTAAATTTGCCTTTCTGAGGCTATTTTCTAGATCTTGTAGGCCTGCTTCACTCCTTATATTTTTCCCTTTGTCTCCTCTGACTGTGTATTTTAATAGCCTGCCTTCAAGCTTACTAATTCTCGCTTCCTCCGATCAATGCTGTTATTAAGAAACTCTGATACATTCTTCGGTATGTCAATTGAATTGTTCAGCTCCCAAATTTCTGCTTGGTTCTTTTTATTTCAATGTCTTTGTTACATTTAGCTAATAAGATTCTAAATTCCTTCTCTGCATTATCTTGAATTTCTTTTCTTTTCTTTTCTTTCTTTTTTTTTTTTTTTTTTTTTTTTTTTTTTTTTTTTTTTTTTTTTTTTTTTTTTGAGATGGAGTTTTGTTCTTGTTGCCTAGGCTGGAATCTCGGCTCCTGGCAACCTCTACCTCTCAGGTTCAAGCGATTCTCCTGCCTCAACCTCCGGAGTAGCTGGGATTACAGGCATGCAACACCACGCCCGGCTAATTTTGTATTTTTAGTAGAGATGGGGTTTCTCAGTGTTGGTCAGGCTGGTCTCGAACTCCCGACCTAAGGTGATCCTCCCGCCTTGGCCTCCCAAAGTGCTGGGATTACAGGCATGAACCACTGTGCTCCGCTTGAAATTCTTTACGTTTCCTCAAAATATCTATTTTGAATTCTCTGTTTGAAAGGTCAAATATCTCTGTCTTTCTGGAATTGGTCTTTCATGTCTCAGATACTTATTTAATTTGTTTGGTGACATCGTGTTTTACTGCATTTTTTTGTTTGTGGATGTTTTTTGATGTCTGGTTATTGAAGAGTTAGGTATGTATTGTAGGTTCACAGTCTGGGCTTGTTTGTACCCATTTTTCTCAGGAATGCTTTCCAGGTATTCAGAGGGACTTGAGTGTTGTGATGTAAGTTTTTTGTCACTGCAGCCATATCTGCATTAAGAGGGTATGCCAAGCACAGTAATGCTGTGGTTCTTACAGACTCATAGAGGTACCACTTTGGTGGTCTTGGATAAGATCTAGAAGAATTCTTTGGATTACCAGGTAGACTCTTTTGCCCTTCCCTTACTTTTTCCCAAACAAATGGAGTCTGTCTGTGCTCAGCTGCCTGGAGCAGAGGGAGGAGTGACATAAGCATCTCTGGCCACCACCACTGGGACTGCACTAGGTCAGACCTGAAGCCAGCACAGCACTGGGTCCTGCCCGAGGCCCAATGTAATCACTACCTAATCACTACATTGCTACTGCCTATATTCACTCAAGGCATTAGGGTTCTATAATCAGCAGGTGGTGAAGTCACCCAGTCTCGCGTTTTTCCCTTCAGGGTGATGAGTTCCCCCAGGCCCCAGGCAGGTCCAGAGATTCTGTCTAATAGCCAGGGCCTGGAGTTGAAAACCTTAGCAATCTATCTGGTGTTCTAGTCTACTGTGACTGAACTGGCACCCAAACCACACGACAAAGTCTTTCCCATTCTTTTCTTCCCTTTCCCCAGGCGGAGAAGTCCTCTCCATGTTCGTGATCACCACAGGCCCATGGGGAGTACTACCAGGATACCGCTGATGTTTACTTAAGGCCCGGGGGCTCTTCAGTCAGCTTGCGGTGAATGCTGCCAGGCCTGGGACTCACCCCTCAGGGCAGTGAGCTCCTCTCTGGCACAGGGCAGGTCCAGAAATGCCTTCCAAGGGTCAAGCCCTGGAATCGGGGACCCCAAGAGCCTACTTGGTGCTCTCTCCCTTTGAGGCTGAGCTGGTACCTCAGCTGCAAGACAAAGTCCCCTACTCTTCCCTCCGCTTTTTTCAAGCAGAAGGCATCTTTCCTGATAGCCATCACAGCTTTGAATGTGCTAGATCACACCTGAAGAAAGCGTCTCTCAGAGTCTCACCCAAGGTCCACGGTGTGTACTACCTCATCACCATTGCTGATTATTCAGGACCCAAGGGCTCTTTAGTCAGAAGGTGAGGAGTCCTGACAGGACTGGGTCCTTCCCTTCAAGGTCATGAGTTCCCTTCTGGCCCAGGATGTGTATAGAAGTGTCATCGGGGAGCTAGGGCCTGGAATGGGGGCCTCATTACTCTGCCTTGTGCCCTAGCCTACTGTGGCTGATCTGGTATCCAAGTGTCAAGACACAGTCCTCTATACTCTTCCCTCTCCTCTCTTCAAGCAGAATGAAGGAGTCTGTTTTGGAGCTGTGAGTTGCATTGACCAGGACTGAGGAAGTAGTGATGCAAACACTCCCTTAGCCACCCCAGCTGGTATCTCTCCAGGTTGCATGTCCCCTGAGTCCACTAGCTCCAAGCCCAGCACAGCACTAGAACTTGCAGTCTTTGTGGCCTAGACTGCCTTATAAATTTATTGAGGACCCCACAGCACTCCAGCCCATAGTGGCAAGGCTTGTCAAAACTCAAATTCTGATCACTGGGATGGATGAATCTCCTTTTGCTAGGGATCACCTAAATGCTCCTTCCGTGAGCATCGTCTGAGTTCTTCCTAGTGTTGGCAGCACTGAGTTCCATTGCAAATCTCCACAATCACTGTGCTCTCCCTCCCCAAATGCACACATTCTGTCTCCACACCACCTGGTTACTGCAGGGCGAATGGGAGAGTGGTGGCATCAGCAATTCAAGGCTATCTTTTCTACCCTCTTCAGTGCCTCTTTCAGTAATATGAAATTAAATCCAGATACTGTAATTGGTCACCTGATTTATGGTTCTGATTAATTCTCTCCTGTGTGTAGATAGTTGTTAAATTTGGTGTTCCTGTGGTAGGGACAATCAGTGGAGGTTTTGTTTGGCCATCTTCCTCTGCCTCCAGTCTAATTGGCACTTTTAGACTAGTAGCATTCAAAGGGATTATTGATATAGTTAGAATAATATCTACCACATTTATTTCTATTTTTTGTCCTTTGCTCTTTGTTTCTATTTTGTCTCCTACTCTTTTTCTGCCTTATGTGGTGTTGAGTGTCTTATTCTATTTTCTCTTATTTCTTAGCATATCAGTTACTTTTCTCTTTTTACTTTTTTTAGTGGTTGCCCTAGATTTTGCAATATACATTTACAATTAATCCAAGTCCACTCTCAAATAACATTATACCATTATAACTTTATCAGTAGTGTGAGTGCCTTATAATAACAAAATAAATCTAATTGTTCCCTTCCATCCCTTGTATCATTATTGTTGTTCATTTCGCTCCTACATAAGCATATCTGTACACATAAGCAAACATAAATACTTTATTGCTATTATTGTTTTGAACAAACTGTTACCTGTTATATCAATTAAGAATTTGTTTAAAGTTTTGATTTTACCTTCACATATCCCTTCATTGATGCTCTTTCTTTCTCTGTGTAGATTCGAGTTTCTGACATATTATTTTCTTTCTCTCTAAAAAATGTATTTTAACGTTTTTTGCAGGGCAAGCCTATTGGCAACAAATTTCCTCAATTTTAGTTTGAGAAAGTCTTTATTTCTCCTTCACTTTTAGGAATAATTTTGTAGTTTACAGAATTCTAAGTTGGTGGTATTTTCTCCCAAAACTTTTAATGTTTCAATCCACCCTCTTCTTGCTTGCATAGTTTCTGAGAAGGCTGATGTAGTTCTTATCTTTGTTCCTCTGTAGGTAAGGTGTTTCTCCCTCTGGCTTCTTTCAGAATTTGTTCTTTCTTTTTGATTTGCTGTAGTTTGAAAATGATATGCCTAGGTATACTTTTTTGGGCATTCATTCTACACGGTGTTCTCTGAACTTCCTGGGTCTGTGGTTTGTCATCTGACATTCTTTAGTGAACTTCTCAGCCATTATTTTTCAAGTATTTTTTGTTGTTGTTCATTTCTCTTTTTCTTCTCTTTCTGGCAGTCCCACTGCACATATATTACACCTTTTGTAGTTCTACCACAGTTCTTGGATATGCTGTTCTGTTTTTTTTAGTCTTTGTTCTCTTTGCTTTTCAGTTTGGGAAGTTTCTGTTGATATTCCCTTAAGCTCAGATATTCTTTCCTCAGCTGTGTCCAGTCTAGTAATAAGACCATTGTTCTTTATTTCTTTCATAGTGATTTTTATGTCTAGCATTTTTTTAAATTCTTTCTCAGGATTTCTATGTCTGTGCTTACATTGCCCATCTCTTCTTACATGCTGTCTGCTTTATCCATTAGAGCCCTTAGCATATTAATAATAGCTGTTTTAAATCCTCAGTCTGCTAATTCCATTATCCTTGCCATGTCTCACTTTCATGTGTGTTCTGTCTCTTCAAAGTGTGTCTCCTGCTTCTTAGTATGCCTTGCAATTTTTTTACTGATAGCTGGGCATGGTATACCAGGTAAAAGGAACTGCTGGAAATAGGTCTCTAGTAATGTGGTGCTAAGATATGGGGAGAGGGGAAGTGTTGTATAGTCCTATGAGCAAGTCTCAGTCTTTTTGTGAACCTATGCTTCTAGACTGTGAATTTCACAAGTGTTTCTCAGTTCTTTCCCCTCTCCTTCAGTGGGATAGGATGGCTAGAGCTGTGTAAAACTGAGTATTTCCCTTCCTTGGGTCAATTAGGCTCTGATAATACCTTAGCAGATTAAGCTCTGGTTAACTAGTTTCTCCTGAAGGCAAGCTTTCTTAAGAACAAAGTGCTCTAGCACATTTAAAAAATGGTTTTGCTTTCCCTCTTGCTATAGGCATGAGTGAATTTTTCTCCAATATTTACTGTATTAAACTGGTTGAACCCCTGGAGATAAATATCACAAAACTGTTGAGCATCCTGCATGACTGGGTTACTCTGGAGTTTTTAACTCTAAGACTTGTCCACACTGAGCCTCCAGCAATTTGTTTATAGTTTATAGTTCTGGTTTGCCTACTCAGGCTCTGGTTCTTGCAGCATTTCCACTCATGAGTGTCTACTCTGGTAAACCACGACTCCTTGTATTGGCTTATCTGTCTCTCCAATCCTGATGGAAGCAGTTTGCCTTTTTTCCTCACCTATCTTAAGGATCCTAGAAGAGTTGGTTATTTTTCAGTCTGCTCAGCTTTTTACTTGATATTAGGATGAAACGACAACTTCCAAGTTCCTTACATGTGGAACCAGAAACCAAAATTCTTCATCCTGTTATAGTTCTTTAAGAAAAACCTTGATTTGAATCCCACAAACTAAATGTGGCTAACCATTAAGATTTTTTTTACATTATTTAGGCATTGTTAAAAAGAACATCGATTTTGAGGCTCAGACACATTATGACACTATCTTCTGATTTGGTTGATTGGCATCATATTCTACAACCTAAATTCACTTTGGAAGGATTCCAAGTGAATTATCAAGTAAAACTCCATGCAGAGACCACAAAGGGCAAAATAAGAATCAGGCCATTTTTCACTTGATGTTTCTGTTTCTTGCTGTCATCTCCTTTCTTCATTTCCAATGCAGTAAATAGCAGCCTGATGCAAACCTAGTTAAATAGTTAATGTGAGCTTACCCTAGCTTCCAGGTTGTTCCAACTATAACAAAATTTCCAAACTGTTAAGTTGAGACCTATATATATGTTAAGGAATAACACTAATATACATACCTATACTGAATAGATTAAGAGTCCTACAAAGGCTTGCATGATGCTCTAAGTCAAACAGGAGGGAATATACTAAAGAAAAAAATTAATAAAATTTCAACTGAATTAAATAATTTAGCAAAGCCCTTTTCCAAAACTTATATAATACACTATTTTATGATATTTCAGGCATATAAACATCTCACTAAACCTACCTTAAATATATTCCTGACTTGTACTTTAATGACAAATTAATAATTTAGAGCAGTAATGTCAGTGGGGAAAAAAAAAATGTCCAAGAAATATATCCAAGTGTGATTCACTTTATAATTTGTATTTGATTTTTTAAAAGAAGGAATTGGCCGGGCGCAGTGGCTCAAGCCTGTAATCCCAGCACTTGGGAGCGAGATGGGCGGATCACGAGGTCAGGGAGATCAAGACCATCCTGGCTAACATGGTGAAACCCCCGTCTCTACTAAAATACAAAAAACTAGCCGGGGCGAGGTGGCGGGCGGCCCTTTTAGTCCCAGCTACCAGGAGGCTGGAGCAGGAAATGGCGTGAACCCGGTGAGCAGAGGCTTGCAGTGAGCTGAGATGGCCACTGCACTCCAGCCTGGGCAACACAGCGAGACTCCGTCTTCAAAAAAAAAAAAAAAAAAAAAAAGAAGGAATTAAATGCAGATATCCATGATCTCTTCACTCAATGATCTTTCAAGTGGTTTTGTTTTGTTTTTGTTTTGTTTTGTTTTGTTTTTTGAGGCAGCAGGCAAGATTTACTGCGAAGAGGAAAGAACAAAGCTTCCACAGTGTGGGAAGGGGACCCGAGAGGGTTGCCCTCAAATGTTTTTTTGAGTTAAACTTTTGTTCTTAATGTCTTTCTACTAGTAACAATCTCTCATTCCTAAACATTGTAAATTTAAATATTTAATTTAAAATACGTACATAATTTGAATGCCCACTAATTCAGATAGTCCACAATCTTCCACAACCAGGCAAATTGGTGGATATTTCCTGGTACAAATATAGGAGAAAGTGAAATGCTTTAGCAAAACATGCTCGCCACATAGTAGATACTTAATAAATCCCTGTTGAATTATTCCATTGAATGAATCTATAAACCCAAGGAACTGAAAACACCAATGTGATCTTTTTCTTTTCACAAAATGTCAACTCAAAAACATAGGAAAGGTCTATTAGTTGAGGAGAAAGTGCATTTAATTCCTTCTGCATGAATATCCAAAATATTTCTTAAATCAATTTCATGAAATGAAGTTTCCTGGATGTATTTCTTGAACCCATTTTTTTTTTAAAAGAATTGGTTCATCTGTCCAGGCAACCTACAGAGGCGAGCAAACTTTTGCAATCTACCCATCTGACAAAGGGCTAATTACCCAGGATCGACAAAGGAACATAAACAAATTTACAAGAAAAAAACAACCCCATCAAAAAGTGGCAAAAGGAAATTTTAATGGAAACAGACCACTCTCAAAGAAGACATTTATGCAGCAACAGACACATGAAAAAATGCTCATCATCATTTGGCCATCAGAGAAATGCAATCAAAACCACAATGGATACCATCTCATGCCAATTTAGAATTGGCAATCATTAAAAAGTCAGGGAAAAAAAGGATTGCTGGAGAGGATGTGGAGGAAATAGGGAACGCTTTTTTACACTGTTGGTGGGAGTGTAAATTAGTTCAAACATTTGTAAGACAGTGCAGCAATTCCTCAAGATCTAGGAACTAGAAATACCCATTGACCCAGCATCCATTACTGGTATATACTCAAAATATTATAAATCATGCTACTATAAAGACACACGCCCACATGTATGTTTATTGGCAGGACTATTCACAATAGCAAAGACTTGGAACCAACCCAAATCTCCATCAATGATAGACTGGATTAAGAAAATGTGGCACATATACACCATGGAATACTATGCAAGCCATAAAAAAAGATGAGTTCATGTCCTTTACAGGGACATGGGTGCAGCTGGAAACCATCATCTCAGCAAACTATCCCACAAACAGAAAAACCAAACACCACCCGTTCTTACTCATAGGTGGGGAACTGAACAATGAGAACACTTGGACACAGGGCAGGAACATCACACACCAGGGCCTGTCATGGGGGTGGGGGGCTGGGGGGGAAGGATAGCATTAGGAGATAACTTAATGTAAATGAGAGTTAATGGGTGCAGCACACCAACATGGCACATGTATACATATGTAAAAAACCTGTACATTGTGCACATGTATCCTAGAACTTAAAGTAAATTAAAAAATAAATTAATTTTTAAAAGATAGTTCACTGTCACTACTGTTTTAAATTATTAATTTGCCATTGAAGTATAATTCATGAAAACATTTAAAGTAGGTTTTGTGAGAGATATTTATGCAGGCACACCCTGAAATAGCATTCTCTATAACTTTATGAGTATATAAATAAATACAATTATTTTTGAAATATTCAATGAAGGAGTTTTGCTGATGTGATTATATAAATGTGCTTCTTGATCTCCTGCAGTGGAGAGCAAAATTCACCAAAAGCCTCGGCCTTCATGCCCTTCAAGATCTACCCCATCCCCAGCCTGATCATGGCAAGATCATGTTCCCAGAAAATGGATATGGTGGGTGACAAGCTTAATCCTGCAAGGCATGGCATTCCTTAAATGAATGGCTTTGGCTCAAGAACTCTTTACTGGCCTGACCAAAACTTTCTTAAATATGGCTTTAGTCTGCAACTCCTACTACTGACTCCTCCTTCCTTCCTCCTCTTCCTCACAGAGAGCAAATCTACATTGCACACCATCTGAATTCTCTTTCCACTTTCTCTGGCTCCTTCCCCTTTATATTTCACAGATATTTCCCCCAATAAATCTCCTGCACTCCTAACCCCACCTTTGTATCTGTTTCTCAAGCCAATCTCAAGAACAAAGCTGAATAACTCAGTTTAGTTGAAAGTTTATTGATTGTTTTGTCTTTAAAATCTCTGGGGTTTGAGGATCATGCAGGCCTTTATAGAACTCTTATTCTATCCAGTATAGATGTACATACTAATATTAACCATTAATATATGTATAGAATTCCACCTAACAGTATGGAGATTTTATTGAGACTGGGAAGGACAGCAGGACAAAGCAAGCCCCACATAGCTGTTCAATTAGGTTTGCATGAGTTGTTAGGCTCCTAGACTGGAACTGGAGAAAGGTGCTAAAACTCAGAAAGAGAGAAACGTGGTGTCCTTCTCATTTAGCCCATTGTTGACCCGCCTTCTGAAATGCTTCTAAAGTGAACTCAGATTGTTGAACATGGAAGCCAGTCAACCAAATCCAGGAGATACTGCCATTACGTCTTGGGACTTAAGAATTATTATAACATTTTTTTAGGATCAAATTGTGGTTAAAAAGTAAGTGTTAGTGGTGAGCAATGCCTTGATTTGTGAAATTAAAGCAAAGTTTAGCTTTGAAGATCTTATGAGACTTCCTTATTTTAGTAGAGGACAAAAAAAGTTAAGATACGATTTTTGGGGGGCCGGGTGCAGTGACTCAGGCCTGTAATCCCAGCACTTTGGAAGGCCAAGGTGGGTGGATCATTTGAGGTCAGGAGTTCAAGACCAGCCTGGCCAACATGGTGAAACCCCGTCTCTGCTAAAAATACAAAACTTAACCAGGCCGTAGTGGCACATGCCTGTAATCCCAGCTACTTGAGAGGCTAAGGCAGGAGAAAGGAGAATCATTTGAGCCTGGGAGGGTGAGGTTGCACTGAGCCGAGGTCTCGCCACTGCACTCCAGCCTGGGTAACAGAGTGAAACCCTGTCTCAAAAAATAAAGATGTGTTCTTTTTTTTTGTCAAAAAAGTATTCTTGTATTTAAAGAGCTCTCAAATATATGCTTGCCTATTAGTTAATGTTAAACACTGCAGTTTACTCCAATTTAACCTTCACCACTAGGCTGACAACTCTTCAGATGTGTCCTTGTTTATCCAATGTAATGATTCTTTTTCTACATGTACAATTTTGTATCAAGCATGTTTCATTGTTTTAATGTTGTTTTCTTATTACAAACAGGAAAATAATTGTGAAAGAATGCCTGGAAGAGAGGAGTAATAAGTTGTATGACCTATAAAAACATTAAAACATAACATAAAAACTACAGTAAATAACTACCATGAATTGGTTGACAAAACAGAGAAAACATTATTTGCAGTGATTATAATTGCATACCTGTACAGAAGCAAGATTTTAGTATTAGCTATCAAGGAACACAACTGAGGCATCTGTTAGACATATGAGAAAAAGAGTAGAATGTTGTAGAATTTTGAAAGATGTGAATAAATGAAGAGGCCAGCTAGTCTTGCTGAGGGTATACATGGGGTTTGGTGGCCTGTGAAGGGAGCCAGCACAAAGATCCCCACTAAAGTAACAGATTCCCAGGTCCCAGCCACAACACATGTTTCCTTTGCAAGTACAAGGCTGAATTCCCTTGTCCCAACAGGGGGATCCTCTGGAAGAAATGTGATCATGAGTACATCACATCATGCCTACATATTTCAATGCCTTTGTTTGGCCATAAAAAAGTAGGGGGTGCGGGGCATAGTGGAACTACAGCATGCGAAGGGGAGTTATGGCATAGACCAGCCACACTCCCTTCCAAAGACTACTGCCAGAGATAAACTCTGGGTTTAAATAAGATGATCCATAATTTACTAACATGTTTTCCTGATTGTAAATCAAGTACCTCCCCCAAAGCCAGTTCTAACAGAATATGAACTCAGGAGGAGACATCTTTGCAAGTTTTGCTCACTGTTTTATCCAAGCACCAAGTATAGCGCCTGGCACAGAGTAAGCACTCAAAAAACTCACTGTGTATTGAATAAAAGAGCATCCTTCTTCAAGAAATAGTGAGATCCTTGGGAGCAAGATCTGCGTTTAATCGGTGTTTGTAAATCCAGCATCTAGCTTACTGAGATCTCTGTGGCATCAGTGAAGGCTTGTTGCAATAATAAATTGACTATTTAGAAATAGAACTAATAGAGAAAACATTTTCTTGCCAATCCAGAGACAGTACATGGGAAGCTACCTTTGGGTCACATGTATGTGGCCTTGTTTAGCAGGTGTCCTGCAAACTCTTCTAGCCAGCTATGAGGTTCAAGAACAAGAATGAGAATGTATTTCACTTTTCTATGACTTACTGCACTGTTATGCAATATGATTTTCAACTATTATGAAATAATTTTAGATTTACAGAGAGATAGTATGTGTGCAGATAGTACAGAGGGTTCCCATATGCTCTTCACCCAGTTTCCCCTAACATTGGCATCTTGCATATCCATGGTACATTTGTCAAAAGTTATGAAATTAACATTGGTACAACACTATTGACTAAGCTACACTGTATTTGTATTTGGCCAGTTTTTCCACAAATGTCCTTTTTCTGTTCCAGTATCCAATTCCGGATACCATGATACCTATTTAATTATAAAGTCTTCTCTAACCTGTGAGAGTTTCTCATTATTTCCTTGTTCTTTAAGATTTTGACTGATGAACAGTTTTGAAAATTCTTGGTCAGGTATTTCACAAAGTGTTCCTCAATTTGGGTATGTCTATTATGTCATCATTAGACTAAAGTTGTAGATTTTGGGAGAACAACATCCCAGGGGAAAAGTGCACTTGTCCATTAATTTCTAATGTTCCAAATTACAACACAATTTTTTTTTTTTTTTTTTTTTTTGAGATGGAATCTCGCTCTGTCACCCAGGCTGGAGCACGGTGGCGCAATCTCGGGTCACTGTAAGCTCCGCCTCGCAGGTTCACACCATTCTCCTGCCTCAGCCTCCCGAATAGCTGGGACTACAGGCGCCCGCCACCACACCCGGCTAATTTTTTGTATTTTTAGTATAGGTGGGGTTTCACCGAGTTAGCCAGGATGGTCTCGATCTCCTGACCCTGTGATCCGCCTGCCTCAGCCTCCCAAAGTGTTGGGATTACAGGCGTGAGCCACTGCGCCCAGCTATAATGCTATTTTACAAAGCAATGTGAGCATTTCACATCACAGGCAACACATATCAAAACTTAAGCCAGTTTTTGGTTGTGCAAAATCTAGATATCTTGGTAAATATTTTTTTTTTTTTTTTTTTTTTTTTTTTTTTTTTTTTTTGCCAGAGCAATTTAATACATATTCTAGATACACAAAGGTAGGCTGGGAGTCTAATCTGGGAGTGGGAGGGCCAAGACCTAAATTAGATGGTTGAGTAAAAATATCTGGTCCTGTTTTGCCCCTTTCATTACTGATCCCAGCAGCCACTAGAGAACAGGAAAAGAAAAATAGACTATTTGGTGGGCATACACCCAAGTTTTTTTTATATTGCTGTCATGGGGGATGACACACTGCACAGTACTTGGCACATACTAACTGTAATAAATATTTGTTAGATGAATAAATAAATGACTGAATGACCAGTTCCCAAGTCACATCTACCAGTACCAATGACAGAATATTGGGCTCTGGGGACAATGGATTTGACCTAGTATGCCTGGCAATTTTTCTCTTTAGATGTCACAATAACCTGCCAAGATTAGCTGTGTAATAGACAGTTGAAGGGAAACTGCCAGTGGGATCACATCAGAGGCTATGATAAGTGTAAAAGATAGAAATTAAATTGAACCACACAAAATAAGTTTATTTTGCTTTCTTTTGAACCAAAAGAAGATCCTAGAAAAAATTATTCTTTCCGTTATTTTAATTGGGTATATGTATCTAACGACCTTAAGTCACTACATTTTTGTAACATTAAAATGAAGTGTATTGTGGGCAAAGATGACAAGAATTTTCTTTCTGTTGCCAAACTTAAGTGTAATGTATATTATTGGCAGTGCTTCATTTTCATTATTCTCAAGGGGTTTACCTGGATAAATTCAAAAATGCACATATCACTGAGAAGGCAGTTTTCTATTGCTGAAATAATTCCCCCTTAAATAATGTTCCTGGCTTAAAGAAAATTTGGAAAAGATTTTCTCTTTGAAAAAAAAAAAAAAACCTCAGATGATTGAAGAGATTTCACCTTCAAAGAGTTTTACTCCAGAGGGAGCCCCCTTTGAGAATTTTAAGCATTGCATGGGAAATGTATTCTTTGAAGATTTTCATGTTAAAAAACAGTTGCATGACTTGGGTATCCTCTTTGAAGTTTTTTTAAAAACAATATTTAAAGGATTTCCCTCTTCGAATAATTTCATGTTCCTGAGTTCTGTTTTTCTGAAAAGCATGACTCTCTACTCAGGTGGTTTGCTTTTCTTTTCATTTCCCCCCATTATTATTATAGCTTTAATGATTTTGTTCTAATAAGAGAGACTAAAAATGCTACTGTGTTAGGACTCCTCCTATGTACTGTAAAACAAAGATTGGCTTTCCCATCCTCTCCCTGCATCAGATCAGATTCAACAATACTGTAAAATTACTACCTCCTATAAGTAGCCAATGTAGAGATGTGACCTAACATAGGTGATTCTCTAAGAGTTGGTGGTATTTGGTGAATTACTCAAGAGCATTATAACTTGATTATAAGTAACAGAGAATACCTCAATGAATAATTTAATTATCATATTCCTAAATCAAATCCAGCTAAAGAAGAGAGAAAGAAATATTTTAGGGTAGATTGGGAGAGACTTGTCTTGACTAACAGCAGATTTCTTTCCTCTGCCTAACTTTTAGTGAGACTCTGTTTTATTTCCGAGGTGCCAAAGAAGACATAGCATAAATAAAGTATCAGACTTACTTTCAAATAGTTTAGGGGTTTACTTGGATAGTCTAACAAGGAGTAAGTGTATAATCTTACAAGGAGCCTAAAATGCACACAGATATCTACAACACAAGGTCTTGTGTTAATAGGTGCATCAGTGGAAAAAATCCCTTAGAGCTTAGAGAAAGGAAAGGCTATTTCTGATTAGGGGCATACACGTCTTTGTAAAGGAAGGGATATTTTATTAGGTTGGCGCAAAGCTAATTGTGGTTTTTGCCATTAATAGATAAGCATTAAAGCAATGCTTCCATTTGGAGCATAGTAATCCATAATTGGGTCAAGAAAACAATTTGATGGTATGAGACTAGCATTTTCTTTCAATAAAATAGAATGACAGAAAATAGAATGTAATGCAGTTTTAAAAAAGAATGTTCATCACAGAAAGTGGGGAAAAATGTACTTTAATGAAAATTGTGTTTTATTTTTTAATTTCTGTGTATGTGTATGCATGTTTAGTTACAATGCAAATATATTTCTTACAATAGGTCTCAGTAAAACAAAGCGAAAGTCATTTGAAAGCCACTGTGTTAAAAGATAGAAAAGAGAGTCTAAGGAGAAAATGAGCTAGGAAAATGAATACATTTTTTGTAAAGGCCTCTGCCTTTGGAAAGATGGAAACATGTTGAAGGACAAACTAGCTCACTATCTGGAAGAGAGCGTTCACAAGCGGAGTAAGATAAGGCTGAAAAAGTAAGATGAGGTGAGAAAAGTGGTGAGCTACAGAAGACTTAAAATCCAAGCCAAAGATTTCAGGTTTTGTTCTCATGTAGAGGAGAGCCACTGAAGATGTTTGGACAGGGGAGTAAAAGTGTCAGAGTTACGTACTAGGAAGATTAATCCATCAGTGATAGATTGCAGGAAGTAGGAATTAGACCCGGGCAAGAGATTAGTGGAATATTATAATACTGACTGAACAAGAGCCATGTTTGTTATTTCAAAAATAAATCATATCTATTTGAAAAATACTTTATACATTTGTAAACACTAACATAGGATAAAGCATCATTGCTGTTATCCCAAATAGAGATTTGTTTTCTTATGTTAAAGTTTAAAAAACCTTCCTCCTTACTTGTGTTCTTTCAAATAAAAAGAATAAAATTACATAATAGTGACACTATTGCAACACTACCTACAAACACTATAAAATTGGGAATTAATTTGTAGGCCTTTTCTGTTTTCTTAATATTAGCATTAGGCTTTCTTTTCCTAGGCATGCAAAATTATAACTCAGAGATTTCCTTTGAAGTTATAGCACTCTCATGTTTAGTAAATTACCAATACAGGTAGAAATTATATTGCTGATATGTCTAAGAATTACTGTAACTCAAGAAAATCCCTCAAAAGGCCAGGTTATGTCTATGCCTCATTGTATTTCAGGCCCTACCGTAGTGCCTGATGCATAATAGGTAAGGCTGCCATATTTGACAAATAAAACTGCAGTATTCCTTGTAAAATTTGAATGTCAGACAAAAAAATGCATATTTTTGGTGCAAATATGTTTTATTTCAGATAAACAACAAATGATTTCTTAGTATGCATATGCCCCAAATATTGCATGGGACCTATGTACCCTAAAACATTATTTATTATTTCCCTGAAATTCAGATTTCACTGTGTCATATATTTTATCTGGCAACTCTAATACTAGGTGTCCAGTAATGTTAAATGAACGAGTGAATGCTCATGAGTGTGTTTTATTGTGAACAAATATATATAATATAAAATTTACCACTTTAGGTCAGGCGCAGTGGCTCATGTCTGTAATCCCAGCACTTTGGGAGGCTGAGGCGGGCAGATCTCTTGAGGTCAGGAGTTCGAGACCAGCCTAGCCAACATGGCAAAATCCTGTGTCTACTAAAAATACAAAATTAGCCTGGTGTGGTGGTGTGTGCCCATAATCCCAGCTACTTGGGAGGCTGAGTCAGGAGAATCGCTTGAACCCTGGAGGCAGAGGTTGTAGTGAGCCAAGATCTCACCACTGTACCCCAGCCTGGATGACAGAGGGAGACTCTGTCTCAAAAAAAAAAAGAAAAATTCACTTTCAAGTGTACAATTCAGTGGCATTTAGTACGTTCACAATGTTGTACAACCATTAGTGTGAGCCCTCTCCAGACTTTTTCACCATCCCGAACTGAAACTCTGTACCCATTAAAAAACTGCTCCCCATGCCTTTTGGTCACCACTGTTCTACTTTGGTAACCACTATTCTACTTTCTGTCTTTATGACTTTGCCTATTCTAAGTACCTCATATAAGTGGAATCATAGAATATTTGTTCTTTTATGTCTGAATTATTTCATTTGGCACAATGTTTTACCATTCATCCATGCTTTATCATATATCTGAATTTTACTCCTGTTTAAGGCTGAATATATGTGTTTTTGTTAGAGCATCTTAGTAGAATGTGAATATAAAGATGCCTCATAATCCTCACATAGTCTTTCAAGCTTTACCGCAATTCCAGCCCTTAGGAAGTCAGAGTTTTGATCCTTATCATTGCCCATTCACAGGCCAACAGCTTTCCATCCCCCTATAAGGAGTATATAGGAGTCGGAGGGCAGCACCACCTGCAACAGAATCATTGAACAAACACATCCTCTTGTTCTGTCCCTATGTGATGCTGCCTCCAGCTGTCACAGCTTCCTCATTTCCTAAACACAGGAGCTTATCAGCCCAGTCCTTGCAGAGCCAGCCACCAGAGTCTTCTGGCTTTGCCAGATTTCCTGAACTTCTAACATATTGTCTCAACATAGATCCTCTAAAGCTTTCTTCGCAACTGCTGCCACGTACTGGGGTGACAGCCCTTTACAATATATTCAGTAAACAATTGCAGTAAATATTTGGTAAGACCAATTGAATTATTTTGTATTATTTTGAAAAATGTATAGTCATTGACACATCACTGGCCATTTTGAAATCATGTTGGGTAACTACATTTAATTTCATGATAAGACTTTTAAAAATCTTTTGAAATATGTTTATATAATAATATTTTCGTGTATTTGAGATTTGTTTGATTTTCAACTCTTAAAGCAATTTTATGCCATTCTCCATATATATGAGATGGTTGCTAGGGAACTATTCAAGGTAAATATCAAGTAATTTGAGTTTGGGCTTCAAAGGGCAAAGATCTAAATTTGAGAGATCAGAGAAAGATAATAGCAGTTTGTTTCCTTTTTTTTTCTTTTTCTTCCCCACTTGCAAATCCAGAGACATATACTAAAGTCTCCTTTGTTCCTGTGCAAAATAAGTCAATTATGGCACCCTGTACCTTGCCTGTGATGACACTCATCACATCCTTTTTTTTTTTTTTTT
>NW_016803685.1:1908721-1914583 GCF_001698545.2 Rhinopithecus bieti | reverse complement strand
AATAAGCACCCTGTAAAATGGACCAATTGGCACTCTGTAAAATGGACCAATCAGCGCTCTGCAAAATGGACCAATCAGCAGGACATGGGCAGAGATAAGGGTATAAAAGCTGGCCACCCCAGCCAGCAGCGGCAACCCGCTTGGGTCCCCTTCCATGCTACCGAAGCTTTGTTCTTTCTCTCTTCACAATAAATCTTGCTGCCGCTCGCTTTTGGGTCTGCACTACCTTTATGAGCCTAACGCTCACTGTGAAGGTCTGCAGCTTCACTCCTGAAGTCAGCGAGACCACGAACCTACCAGAAAGAAGAAACTCCGGACACATCTGAACATCTGAAGGAACAAACTCTGGACACACCATCTTTAAGAGCTGTAACACCCACCAGGAAGGTCTGCAGCTTCATTATTGAAGTCAGCGAGACCAATAACCCACCAGAAGAAACCAATTCCAGGCACAATACCAGGAGGAAAATCAGTCTGAGGATAGTCAACACACACAGGAAGATGAAGCTGTGAAACTCAGAAGCAGAGTCTAATTCCTAATCAATTCTACTCTACTTTCATGCACCTGTATGTTGTTCTCTTTATTGTTGAAGCCAATTGAATTTAGTTTTCTGCTACTTGGGTTTGAAAGTGTTCTATTACAATGTCTTAATTAAATCCCCAGTCAACTAATAAGACAAGATAAATTCACTGCAAAGTGCCTTATTTTGCTAAAATATCTCTTTTCCAAAACCAAAGAGGCTAGCACAAGGTATGGCACATAGTAGGAGTCCAATAAATGTTGACTGAATTGGAACTAAGTATTATTTTAAATAATAGCTATTATTTTAACAAGTTATGCCAGGCTATGCTAAGGACATATGCATTCCTCATTAAATCTTCAAAGTTGTAGTTTATTATTAATCTTCATTTTATAGAGGAGAAGTCTAAGGATTCAATAAATAATTAGTCAAAGATGTTCTGATTTAAGAGCACTTACACTTAATTTTAAACTATTACATGCCATTTATAAAAGGGTTTAATGTTCTGAAGCTTGGCTAAGTAATAACTAACTCACATTTGAACTATGAGAGCTTCAAAAGCCAAAAGGGCATATAAATTGACCAAAGTTATGCATCATGTTTGACAAAGTGTCCAGATAATTTTACCAAGTAGGAGCTACTTTCATTTTCCAAAGTCTTGAGATCACTGAGGAGAAAGAAGTAAAGGGAAGGGATTTACTGTCAAGGAAGTCCCTTAATAAGGCAGTCAGTAAATTTTACTAATTAAGTCCCTGTTGCTTTCTTCTTGCTCCTCCCCTCTGAAGATCCTGGAAAGTCATAGAGAAGTAATTGTGGGGTGATTGGGTGAAAGGAAAAGAGAACTGGAATGGAAAATGGAATGGGAGGTGTATGAGCCGATGTTAATAAAACAATAAATATTTAAGAGGACTTGATCTAACATGCAAGTTGAGAACCCTTTCAGGAGGCTCTTGCCATTATGGTGTGTTTTCTGCCAACTTGAACATGATGGATATAGGTTTTGCTTTTGTTCTAATTATATCTAACATTAGTTACTGACTTTCTTTTCTAGTTTTACCCACTCTCCTGACACTCATCCCATTGGTTAGGAAAGTAATAGTCAAAGCACTAAGCATCACCAGAGTACGGAAATAGATGTGCTAACTGTGATAGACAGAACAACAATACCCGCTGCCCACCCAAAGATGTCCATGTTCTAATCTGTAGAAATTGTGAATATGTTACCTTACATAGCAAAAGGGACTTTGCACATTTTATTATGTTAAGATCTTGAGATGAGAAGATTATCCCAGATCATGAAGATGAGCCTAATGTAATCACAAGAGTCTGTGTAAGAGGAAGGCAGGGGTGTCAGCAAGATAAAGCAGGTGTGGAAGAAAGCAGAACTTGGAGTGAGGTGCTTAAAGATGTTGGAAGAAGTCACAAGCCAAAGAGTGCAGGTAGAAATGCATTTCTAGCCTTTAGTAGCTAGAAGAAGTAAGGAAATGGATTCTCCCCTGAAGGCTGCAGAGGAAACACAGCCCTTCCAACAGCTTGATTTTAGCCCTTCAAGACTAATTTTGGCCTTCTGACTTCCAGAACTATAAGATTATAAATTTAGGTTGTTTTAAGCTATTAAATTTGTAATAAGCCCTTCAGTTTGTGGTAATTTGTTACAGTAGCAATAGAAAAGTAATACACCAACTAATTCTAATGGATGCTGATCATAAACACTGGCACAGCAGTAATGGTATATACTGGCTGAATAAAGTACTGTCTGCAGGAAAACCGGTCCCTATTCCAGGGATGGGATTCATGCCTGAGTCAATGAATACAATAAATTCCAATAGCTACAATGATTGGTTCAAGGATGGTTACATGAGCCAAGCCACACAATCAGAGTCCATCTCAAAACTTTTATAGAAGTTTCTGAGAAAGAGACTACTTTTTTGCCATTGGATGTGAAGTTGGAAGAATATAGGCCAGAATAATCTTCACACACTTAATGAAGGTCCTGTCTGAGAGTAAGACTAGCAGAAGAATCGGAACTAAGAGTTAAAGAAGGAAAAGCAGATCTTAATGTAACCGTTTAAAGTTGGTTTGCTCAAAATTTTCAATTGTGTTATATCAGTTATCTGTTGCTGTGTAAAATAACATCAAAACTCAGTGACTTAAACAATTAGCATTTATTCTTGCTCGTGAGTCTATGGGTCATCTGGGTAGTTCTGCTGATCTGGTCAGGCTGGCTCCTTTTGACTAGGCTTTCTTAGATGTATGTGGTCATCTGGGGACTGACTGGTCTAGGATGACTTCAGTTACATACTTGGTGGTTAGTTGCCTGTAGGGTGGAGCAAAGAGGACTACAACTGGTCTTTTGTCATCTAGCAGACCAGTGTATGTTTATTCACATGACAATTACAGTATGTATTGGATAGCAGAAACATACAAAGACTCTTTACTCTTATACAAGGAATGTTACTTCTGCCAAATTCTATTGGTCAAAGTAGTCACAAGGAAAGCCCAGATTCAAATGCTGCTGAAATAAACTGTCTTGATTGAAGGAGCTGCCAAGTCACCTTGGAAAGCAGGTGAATACAGGGAGGGATGAAGAATTGGGGATAGTTTTAAAATCAATCTATCACATGACCCTAAAGTGAATTCTACTCTTAGATGTCTCAATTATAAGAACCAATACAGTCACTTTTAATTGAGCTTAGTTTCTTATCTCTCATATCTACCAGAATTCTAACTAATGCAATGATTGTTTGACCTATGCAGCCAGATTTTGGGCTACTAAAGGATGAGTTTCATATGCACATATATGTCCCTCAAAGTTACTCTTGGTTGGTGCCTGGAAATTTTACTGTTTTAAACTACCGTAATTGAGGAAATATTGTATCAGGACTGCCCAATAGTAGCAACTAGCCACATGTGACTATTGAATACTGAAATGTGGCTAATTTGTACAATAAATTGACTGGTAATCATATTTAATTAATTCAAATTTAGGTAGTCATATGTAGTATGTGAGCATGCTATAGGTTGGATATTTATGTCACCCACAAAATTCACCTGTTAAATGCTAACTCCCAACATGATAGTATTTGGAGGTCAGGCCTTTGAAGGTAGTGAGGTTATGAGCTCCTTCACCCCTTCTGAAACGTAAGGACACAATGAGAAGACAGCCATCTATGAATCAGCAAACAGGTCCTCCAGACACTAAATCTGTTGGCACCTTGATTTTGAATTTCTCAGCCTCTAGAACTGTGAGAAACACATTTCTTTTATTTATAAGCCACCTAGTCTATGGTACTTTGTTATAGAAGCCCAAACAGAGTAAGACAGAGCACTAGAGAAAACTGACAATATCGGAAAGAAGAAAATAAAACTCACCTATAACTAGGATGACTATATTATTGTCCAAACTGACATACTTTTAAGAGGGAAAAGGGCACTTTACTTTTAAGAGTGAAAAGGGCACTAATGACAATTACAATGGGACAATAGGTGGAAACCAAAACTGATCCAAACAAATCAGGGCATATGGTCACTCTGCATAATACACAACATAATGTGGTCTGGGTACATATGCTCTCTGATGTCTGCCATACTATAGGGATAGATTTTGGAGTATATAAAGAAACAGATGGATGGTGTTGCTTTCAGTCAATTCTTCAAAATAACTTTTCTCTGGCCAGAACTTTGAAAGTCTTTGAGTAACAAATTGAAGATTGGCACATCAGGATGTATCTCTATTGAATATTGCAGATTTAAAACAGGCCCGTGTGTTTTAACAGTCAAAGAGAGGGTTGAATTTGCATCTTTGAAAGCTTACTTGGAAATTCTAGCAGGGGAACATAGCTGCTGGTATACCCTTGACCAAAGAATGGTCCCCCTTTATGAGGGAAGGTCATCCTCTTCAACTGAGCACAGGAAGGATGCACATGAAAGGGATACCTGCCTAGCCAGCCAGATCAGCCCAACCAACCCAGGTAATCAATGGGGTAACAGATGTCACAGCCAGAGTGCCATTACATTCTGCATCTTTTATTAATAGAATTAGCAATGTCTTGCGAAAATATTTACTATCACTTTAATTCTAGGAAAATAGGAACAAGTAATCTCTCATTTCTATGAATGGCAATTTGCTTACAAAATGAGAAGGTAATTTAACTGTGACTTAATAATCATGGTGTTTTATATTATTTCATTAAAACACTATAAAAACAATTTTATGGCCGGGCACGGTGGCTCAAGCCCGTAATCCCAGAACTTTGGGAGGCTGAGACGGGCAGATCACGAGGTCAGGAGATCCAGACCATCCTGGCTAACATGGTGAAACCCCGTCTCTACTAAAACTACAAAAAATTAGCCGGGTGTGGTGGCGGGCACCTGTAGTCCCAGCTACTCAGGAGGCTGAGGCAGGAGAATGGCATAAACCCGGAAGGCAGAGCTTGCAGTGAGCTGAGATCCGGCCACTGCACTCCAGCCTGGGTGACAGAGCGAGACTCGGTCTCAAAATAAATAAATAAACAAATAAATAAATAAATAAATAATAAAACAACTTTATTTGGAAAATAAAATAGATTTTAAAAGATTAAATGTAATCATTTTTATGTAACATTTCAACCAATATTAACCACTTCCTTTTCTTTCCCTTCTGAACCTGGGTCTTTATATTTAAGTAAATATATTTATATTTTAAAGTTAAATATAAACTATTTATTTCCTGGTGGACATTATATAGTTGATCCCACTTTTTATCCAAACTGATAAATCTGCCTTTTATTTGGACTGTTCACACTATTTATATATAATGTAAGTATTGACATAATTGCATTTAAATCCCTCACCTTAGTGTTTTGTTTTGTTTTTTTCCTATTTATCTTATCTGCTTCTTCACCAATTTTTTCCCGTAAATGTTCTTGCCTTCTGTTGGAAGGAATATTTTCCTGATAATATTGTAACTTCTCCTTTGGCTTCTGGCTATAACTCTTTATAGGTTTTTCAATATGCATCTTTGACTGATCACAATCTCCCTGTAAATAATATTGCACCTCTTCATATATAATTTAAAAATCTTAGGCTGGGGGCAGTGGCTCACTCCTGTAATCCCAGCACTCTGAGAGGCCAAGGTGGGCAGATCACCTGAGGTCAGCAGTTCGAGACCAGCCTGGCCAATAAAGTGAAACCTCCATCTCTACTAAAAATACAAAAATTAGCTGGGTGTGGTGGTGTGTGCCTGTAATCTCTGCTACTTGGGAGGCTAAGGCAGGAGAATCCCTTGAACCTGGGAGGCGGAGATTGTGACACTGCACTCCAGCCTGGGTGACAGAGACTCCACCTCAAAAAAAAAAAAAAA
>NW_016803685.1:1905156-1907582 GCF_001698545.2 Rhinopithecus bieti | reverse complement strand
GAAGAACATTTTATTACAGTGCATATCTGCTGATAAATTTTCTCAGCTTTTATCTGGAAAAAAATACTTTTTTTTTCTTAATTTTGGAGATATTTTCTCTGAATGCAGAATTCTCATTTGACAGAATTTTATTTTATTTTATTAATTTTTCTGAAGACAAGATATCTCTCTTGGTCACTCAGGTTGGAGTACCGTGGCACGATCTCACTCACTGCAACCTCTGCTTCCCTGGCTCAAGTGATCCTCCCACTTTTTGTAGAGGTGGGGTTTGGCCATGTTGCTGAGGCTGGTCTGGAACTCCTGGGCTCAAGTGATCCGCCCATCTCAGCCTCCCAAAGTGCTGGGTTTACAGGCGTGAGCCACCGCCCATGGCCTGACAGAATTTTTTTTCAACATTTTAAAGATGTCATTGCATGTCTTCTGGATTATTTTTTCTTTTTTCTCCTGGTGAGAAGCCTGCGATCATTCTCATCTTTATTTCCTTTGGCTGCTTTTAAGATTTTCTCTTTATCACTGGTTTTCAACAATTTGATTATAATGTGGCTTCATATGGTTTTTTTTGTGTTTATCATGCTTAATGTTATTTGAGTTCTGGGATCTGTGGGTGCACTGTTTTCATCAAATTTGGAAAACTTACAGTCATTATTTTTAAAAATATGATTAGCACTTTCTCCCAACGCCAGTATTTTAATTATGTTGTTTAAACTGTTTAATATTATCCCATGGGTCATTGAGTCTCTGTTCATTATTTTCAACTTTTTTTTCTCATGTCAGTTTGCCTAGTTTTACTGATTGCTCTCCGTAAGTTCACCAAGCTTTACTTTTGCAGTTTCTAAACTCCACTAGGCTCATCCCAGCAAAATTTTCATATCAGATATTATCTTTCTCAGCTCTAGAAGCTTCATGTTATTTCTTTTAAAATCTTAGTCATATATTATGTAATGATGTTATATACAGTAATCTTTTTATATCTTTTATGTCTGTCCTACTTACGTTTATATTTTTATTTAAATCTTTGAGCATATTTATAATATCTATTTTATTTATTTTTATTTTTATTGATTTTTTTTGAGACAGAGTCTTGCTTTGCTGCCCAGGCTGGAGTGCAGTGGCATGATCTCTATTCACTGCAACCTCTACCTCCTGGGTTCAAGAGATTCTCCTGCCTCAGACTCCTAAGTAGTTGGACTACAGGTGTGCACCACCACTTCTAGTTAATTTTTGTATTTTTAGTGGAGACAGGGTTTCACCATGTTGGTCAGGCTGATCTTGAACTCCTGACCTCAAGTGATCCACCCACCTTGGCCTTACAAAGTGCTGGGATTACAGGTGTGAGCCACCATATTTGGCATTATAATATGTGCTTTAAAGTATCTGCTAAAACCCATCATCTGTATAATTTCTGGACATATTCCTACTGATTGATATATCTCTTACACATGAGTCTCATTTTCTGCTTATTTGCATGTCTTGTAATTTTGGGTTAAGTTCTGGACATTGCAAATGTTGTGTGTGTGCTTTTTTGTTTTTTAGAGTATTGAATTTTGTTTTGTAGACATCTAAGTTACTTTTGGATCAGTTTGATTCTTTCAAGATTTGTTTTGTAGCCTGGTCAGGATGGTAAGATTAGTCCTACCATGAAGGTATGACCTTTCTGGAGTCCCTACTGAATTTCTAGGGAGTTCAACAAGGTCTTTCTACTATGGCTTGCTGGAATTCAAATACCTCCCAACCCTGTGCGAGCAATGGGATTTTCTCAGTTCACAGTTCCTCAATCATTCTTTATCAGCCTTGTAGAGTTTCACCCTATGCATATGCAGCTCATTATTCACCATCAGACTTAATGGTAACCCTTTTGGCAGATTTCTGGAGCTCTTTCTGTGCTCTCTTTCCCTTTTAATTTTCAGTACTTCAAATTTCACATGACTTAGCCTCCCCTAAATTTGATATTTGATATCAAATCTGCTTTTCTTAACTGTCTCCTCACCTCACCAGAAAATGCCTTCAAGGCACAAAATTAAAGAGAACATGGAGCTCATCTCATTTTTTCCCCCTTCTCTTAGTCCTGCACTGCTTGTTGCCCAATGTATGAAAACAGTTTGATATGGTTTGGCTCTGTGTCTTCACCCAAATCTCATCTTGAATTGTAATCCCCATAATCCCCACATGTCAAGGGAGGGACCCGGTGGGAGGTGATTTAATCGTGGGGCGGTTTCCCCATGATGTTCTCATGGTAGGGAGTGAGTTCTCATGAGATCTGATGGTTTTATAAAGGGTTCTTTCCCCTTCGCTCTCTCTCCTGCCACCATGTGAAGAATGTCCTTTCTTCCCCTTTGCCTTACACCGTGATTGTAAGTTTCCTGAGGCTTCCCAAGCCATGTAGAACTGTAATTCAATTAAATCTCTTCTTTTTTTTTTTTTTTTTT
>NW_016803685.1:1886131-1905084 GCF_001698545.2 Rhinopithecus bieti | reverse complement strand
CCCCATAATCCCCACATGTCAAGGGAGGGACCCGGTGGGAGGTGATTTAATCGTGGGGGCGGTTTCCCCCATGATGTTCTCATGGTAGGGAGTGAGTTCTCATGAGATCTGATGGTTTTATAAAGGGTTCTTTCCCCTTCGCTCTCTCTCCTGCCACCATGTGAAGAATGTCCTTTCTTCCCCTTTGCCTTACACCGTGATTGTAAGTTTCCTGAGGCTTCCCAAGCCATGTAGAAATTTTATTTAATTTAATCTTTTTTTTTTTTTTTTTTTTTTTTTTTTTTTTTGAGACAGAGTTTCCCTTTTGCTGCCCAGGCTGGAGTGCAATGGAGCGATCTCGGCTCACTGCAACCTCCACCTCCCGGAATTCAGGCAATTCTCCTGCCTCAGCCTTCCCGAGTAGCTGGGATTATAGGCATGCACCACCACGCCTGACTAGTTTTGTATTTTTAGTAGAGACAGGGTTTCTCCATCTTGGTCAGGCTGGTCTCGAACTCCCGACCTCGGGTGATCCACCCGCCTCGGCCTCCCAAAGTGCTGGGATTACAGGCGTGAGCCACCGTGCCCGGCAAACCTCTTTCTTTTATAAATTACCCTGTCTCAGGTATTTCTTTATAGCAGTGTGAAAACAGAATAATACACATTTTTTTAAAAAAATATTTTCTCAAGTTTTCTGTTTTTTTTTTATTTTAATGTTTGGAGGAGGATCCAATCGCAGTTACTTTCTAATAACTAAGGACAGATCAATTGCACGTTAGAGCAACCATGTTGTTCGTTAGAGTGTGGCCTAGATTCTTGTCTGGGGTCAACTTGTCTATTTACTACTAAAGTTTCTGTTTTCCCCTGCATGCACTGCTGCTGTGTTAGCTAGGAACCCAGATTCCACCACATGGAAGTGGGTTCAGTTTGATCTACTCCTGAGAGTTGGAGATAGAACATAGTGATTTTTGAAGAAAAAATATAGAGCAAACTACTACCTGTGGTCCTTATGTTTTCTGTAGCTAAAGGGCCTTGTCCCCAGATGCCCAGACTGTGGTGAACCTCATACCACTAGAGACTCACTCAAGATTTTGGTCATTATTTCCTAACCCAGGTGATATCAATTTAATATTCTTTAAAGCATTTGTGGACATCTATGTATGGTATGCATGAAATATTTCACAATGCAAAGTAAGAGTTTTGCTGCCGGGCGTGGTGGCTCATGCCTGTCATCCCAGCACTTTGGGAGGCTGAGGAGGGCGGATCACGAGGTCAGGAGTTCAAGACCAGCCTGACCAACATGGTGAAACCCCTCTCTACTAAAATACAAAATTAGCCAGGCATGGTGGTGCATGCCTGTAATCCCAACTACTCGGGAGGCTGAGGCAGGATAATCACTTGAACCCAGGAGATGGAGGTTGCAGTGAGCCAAGATCATGCCACTGCACTCCAGCCTGGGTGACAGAGCGAGATTCCATCTCAAAAAAAAAAAATACAGTAAAGTTGAAACTTTAGAATTATGAAGTTCACATTTTGTGTTTTAGCCTTTGTGAGGTGAACATATTCCTGTGGACATATTGTGATCAGAAAACAGCAAATAACCAAGCAAACAAACCAAGAAATAAAAACCTACTTGGCAATGTTCTATCAATTCTAAAACAAGATGTCCAGGAAAAAGTATTAATAGTTATGAGGAACCCAATTAACTATATTTCAGTATTGTAGTACTATTAAAAAGTTGGTCAATCCAGGTGAATAAAATGTAGTTTCTACCCTCAAGGACCTACAAGGTGTATATGGTAGAAGAGTCAGGGCAATGCGGACAGATCATAGGCTTAAGGAGATAATTAAGAAATAACAAGAATGGGTGATGGACAGTCACAGGATATTATTACAGCACAAAGGGAAAGATTTTTAGTTAGAAATGGCTCGTTAACTGACTCTAATAAAGTAAACAAATTATTTAGGCAAAGGGCATGGGTGATGTGATGTGATGTAATGCAGTGTGGGAAAGTTGGGAAGGTCATAAACAGACATAAACAAGGGCACTAAGACAAGAAATGCCATGATGGGTGCAGAAACTATTGATGTTTTGTTTGTCTGAGATGTAAAGTAAGAGACTGGGATTGCCTGGAAATGAGGCTCAACACTATAAAGAGTTTGCATACCATGTTAACAAGCTTGAACTTTACCTACAGCGAAGGGGAATCATTAAAGGACTTTAAGAAAATTGGTCCCATAAACACATCTGTGTTTCACATACGGTGGAGTGTGGAGTTAATATGGACAAGAACAGAGGTTAGGAAGAGAGGTTAGAAGAGTCAAGATTATTATAGTAATTGAGTTCAGAGATGATGCCTGCCCCTAAACAAAGGTTAGCGACAGAAGAGAGGGAGTAATTGACGAATCAATGACACTGATGATATACCATCAAGGAACTAGAAGGAAAGGAGTGTGGATGGTTTATGCATATTATTTCATAGGAAAAGATCTGCAGGTTAAGAGAGATTATGCTTTATGGCTCTGGTTTCCTCAATGAAAGTAGTCTGAAAGTAAGTGGAGTATTTCATAAGATGTGTGCAGACTTAGAGTACTAGTTGAGGGAGAGGAGGCTGGGTAAAAATAAAAGAATTGATGGGTGCTGAGCATACAGCTGAGGTTTGAAAATAGTGACCTTATTGTGGCAGCATCTAAAAGACTAGGGGATTTCTCACTAGCAGTACTCAACTGTTAGGGTGTAGGAAAGAGTAGATTAAAGCCCTGATTGGGGTTTTCTTTGGGCTAAGTTAAGAGGATAAAGTTTCAGGGTTTCTCTGAGTAGTAGTCAAAAGCTTCTCTAGGTGAGCAAAACCTGTTTCTTAAGACGTCTGTCCAGTGCTCCTATGATAAGGAGGAAAATTGCATTTATTGGAGTTTCTCTCGGGAAGAACGACGTACACTATTATTTGAAAGAACTATTTCTGGAATAGTTCCCCAAAGGTATGTTGAAGCAATAATTAATACGAAATGATATGCATGGGGGGTGATTTTGTTTTGATCAACAGAGAGAGGAGATAGTACAAAAACAAGAAAAATGGAAGAAAGAGAAAAAGGTTGCAGAAGTCTGACTCCTGTACAATATAACTCCTCACCATCACCCCTAAGTATTTGGGGACATACTTACAAATACCTAATGGAAACTCATTTATCATGTAAACTAGACAAGAAACTGAATTTCAATGCAAGGGATACAGATGCAAAATACAGATACAGGAACTGGAGGCACAGCAGATCATGAGAATTTAACCTCTCAGAAGTGAACATTGATGATTCACATTGTTTACCTTCATTGGCAGGAAGGCCCCCACTACAGTGTCTCAAGAACAAGATTCAAACTCTTTTCTCTCCATGTCCTCTGATTGTCTTTATACATATGAAGTCTTCAATAGATAAACTGTATTCTGAGGCATCCCCTCAAGGATGTATAAGAGGACATGAAGAAAAAAGTGACTGGATTTCTGACCTTTCACTGCCTCTGAATAAACAACTCAAAGCACAGCTCAGTACTGTCATTTTCATATAACAAGGGCATGACATTTTCAAACATCAAAGTACTATGATAGCACATGAAAATTTTCTGAGCAAGACTGGGTAACCAAAAACATGTGCATTCAGTACTTATTGTACCCTCCTGTGGCTGGGCTAAAAAGTAAAACCACTCTAAAAGCAGCCATATACCAAAAGCCATAGGCATCTGTTCCTCAAGGTAAATGCTGGCTCTCAGGTCTCTTCTGGTTGGTCCAAAAAAGACATTGTCTGGAAACAGCTTGTCAAATTGGTCACTATAATGGCTAATGCTGGATTAATCAATAATCAGGCTAAATTTGTGCTTAGTATGTCAGGAAAGCAGGGCTGCCACAGTTTTTTTTCCTCCAATGAAATGCTTCCAAGTAATCACTATAGGAAAATGTATTGGGCAAGGGTTGGAATTCTTTTGATTTGGGATTATATTGGGAACTGGAGAGATAGAAACCACACTTTTATCAGTAATTATGTCTTCAAAAATTCTTCTGTGGCTTCTGTAGGTGGGTATTATTGGCAGACATATTGGTGTCGGTTCCTAAACAAAGAGATACCAAACAAGTTGAGACAGTCACTGAGGAGGAAAAAGGAAAATGTCGAAGTTCATTTGATGAAGATGAAGGACAGAAAATATTTTACAATATTGTCTTACACATTCAGCTATCAAGTCTTAAATAACTCAAAGTCTTTAAGCTAACAATATGTTGACTAATGGAAGTCCTTAGGGAATTGATTTAATTAATAGATAATAATTATTCATAAAATCATAATTAGCATATCAACTGTATGTAAATCCACTACTTCTGAAGTATTATACTTGAGGGTGTTGAAGGTGCTTAGAAACACTTTATAGTTTACATTGTTTTAAACCTTATGCTTATAATTAAATTATACTCTCTGTAAGCAAAGAATTATTTTTGGCAAAGAAAACTTTAAGTCCATTTCAACCTCAGATATCCTAAACAATCATGAAATCTGAATATTGCAGTTTTAAAAAAGATTGTATTGTAGCTTTTATATTTTCCTCCTCCTCCTCCTTTTCCTCCTCTTTCTTCTTCTTTTGGTAATATAGGGAGGGAAATCCAGAAGATGTGCCTATATTTGACATGAGTAAAAAAAAAGTCCAAAGATAATTTACAAAATTATAAATTATTAACAGTTTATCTTAAAATATACAATAAGTGCTCATTTTGCATTCCAAAGCACATGTAACATCAGAGTGGTCAGGTTGGTATCTTCTATTTTGCTATAGCCACGTGACCAATGGGATAATGTATTGCTTATTACTGCCAGAACCCAACAAAACTTTTCTATTTTTATGGAAGATATGAGAAAAGGATAGCTTTTGATGAGATGTAAATAAGCTGTGTCTCTGTTTACTATCAAAAAGTGTTAATCCATTATATTAACTAAGGTAAAGTTATTATAATAGTATTAACATTAATATCAGTGGGGAAATATCCTTTTGGCCTACTATAGAAGCTTCGAATCAAAGATAGTTTCCAGGCCGGGCGCGGTGGCTCAAGTCTGTAATCCTAGAACTTTGGGAGGCCGAGACAGGCGGATCACGAGGTCACGAGATCGAGACCATCCTGGCTAACAGGGTGAAACCCTGTCTCTACTAAAAAATACAAAACCTAGCCGGGCGAGGTGGCGGGCGCCTGTAGTCCCAGCTACTCGGGAGGCTGAGGCAGGAGAATGGCGTAAACCCGGGAGGCGGAGTTTGCAGTGAGCTGAGATCCGGCCACTGCACTCCTGCCCGGGCGACAGAGCAAGACTCCGTCTCAAAAAAAAAAAAAAAAAAGATAGTTTCCAGGCCATACTAAGGATCCTTAAAAAGTAACTAACAAATATAACAAAATATCTTGGAACTTAAATGTCCTCTATCCTCTCAATATTAAAGAGAAACTATAAAATATTATACTGGTTTTTCCCTCCTCTTCCGAGATATCAAGAACTTCAAGTGGCCAATTTTTTTTATGAAATAATCCTATAACTTAAAAACAGTTAAGATCTCATGTGCCTATTTTCAATCTCTACCTAAGTATCTCATATACTGATATATGTATACATGATTGTCCTGCTGCTGCTTAAAATCTTCCAGCACCTATCTACTACATTGCCTTTAGGATGCAATTTACATTTATTAGCATGGCATATACAGACATTTCATGGACAGATTTCCTATTCATTGTCCAGTTCTTACCAAAATTCTTAATGCCATTTTTATCTCTCTATCTACAGGTTCCAAGTATTGCATCCTCTCTCATGACTGCCTGTCTTTGCACATGCTGCTTTGTCTGTTGGTAATGCCCTTCCCTGCTGTACCTACTGGCAACCTGACACATGAATCCACAGTCACTGATAAAAGCTGATCATGTGTTCCCAACATTTTCCAACTCACATTCTGAAAAAATTGCATGAGAGTTCTCTCCTTTGTGCTTCTCCTGGTTATACTGGTGCTATGCTGAATTATAATCATTGACTTTCTTTTCTCTTCGCCAGCAGTTGCTTCACTTGAGGTTGAGGACTGTTCTTGTTTCATGTCTATGACTCTAGGATATCACACAGAGATTGAGACATGGTGGAATTTTTTTTTTTTTTTTTTTTTTTTTTGAGACTGATTTTCGCTCTTGTTGCCCAGGCGGGAGTACAATGGCAGGATCTCGGCTCACCGCAACCTCCGCCTCCCAGGTTCAAGCGACTCTCCTGCCTCAGCCTCCCGAGTAGCTGCGATTACAGGCATGTGCCACCATGCCCTGCTAATTTTGTATTTTTAGTAGAGATGGAGTTTCTCCATATTCATTACGATGGTCTTGAACTCCTGACCTCAGGTGTTCCACCTGCCTCAGCCTCCCAAAGTGCTGGGATTACAGGAGTGAGCCACCGCGCCTGGCCCAGACATAGTAGGTTTTTAATAAGTATATGTTAAATAATTTTGAAAAATTTTGAAGAACCACAATTCCGTATCTTTACCAGCCTGGATTATTATACCTGTAATCTCGTACTTTTTTTTCTTTTTTTTTTTTAAATCTTCCTTAAGTCTCTGCTTAAATGCCACCTTATCAGAATGGGCTTCTCTAATCTCCCCATTAAAAAAAAATCACGGCCGGGCGCGATGGCTCAACCCTGTAATCCCAGCACTTTGGGAGGCCGAGGCGGGCAGATCACAAGGTCAGGAGATAGAGACCATCCTGGCTAACACGGTGAAACCCCGTCTCTACTAAAAATGCAAAAAAATTAGCCGGGCGTGGTGGCGGGCACTTGTAGTCTCAGCTACTCAGGAGGCTGAGGCAGGAGAATGGCGTGAACCTGGGAGGCGGAGCTTGCAGTGAGCTGAGATTTTGCCACTGTACTCTAAACTGGGCGACACAGACAGACTCTATCTCAAAAAATAAAATAAAATAAAAAATCACTCGATTCTACTTACTCCTGGCTCTATACTCACCCAGCCTTGCTATCTATTCTTAATTCACAAAAAACATCTTAGCCGATCCTGATAATATATTTTTTTTCTTTTTTTTTTTTTCTTTTTTTTTTTTCTCCCTGTTTTTTTCTCTGGAAAGTAAGTTCCTTCAGAGCAGTCAGAGTATTTGGTTTCTTATCTATTGTATCCCTAGTTCCTAAAATAGTGTTTGAAACATAGAAAGTATAAAATTCATTCATTTAATAAATATTTATTGAGAGTCCAGTATTGTTCTAAGTGCTTCGGATACATTGGTGAACAAAGCACTTTGCCTATGCAGTTTACATTGAGTTTCTGGGGTGGATGAGTGAGGAGGGTGAAAGAAATATAAAAAAAAATAAATATAATAAATAAGTTAATTATGTACTATATTGGAAGACATGTGGAAAAAATAAAGTGCAGTGAAGAGGGTCAGGTGTACTAAGGGGTCAGATTACACTGTTAAATAGGGTGAAATAAATATTTAGGAATAAATAATATTTATTGAATAAATAAATATGTATTATATGAATGAATAAATATTTGTTTAATGAATGAATATGTCTCCTATTCTATTTGGCCAGCTATTACACACACATACACACACACACACACACACATATATATATATATTCCCTTATCTAGAATAGTGCCTGGCACAAAATAAATAACAAATAAATAATTATGGAATGAATGAATTAATAGACTTTGTTAAATTTTCGGTACTAATCATCTCTGTATCCTCTTTGCAGAAGTTGAAATAAGTAATTAGATATTACAATAAGTAATTTCACATACAACATTTATATGTATGTAAAATAGCTGACCAAATAGAATATATATGCATACATATATACATAAACTTGAATTAGTTGAATAACTTTGGCTCACTAACAACAACGACATGAATGAAAATTTCATGAATAGAAACTTTCTTTTGTTTGAACTAGATACTTCAGCTAATGTAAAAATAATTTGGAAATCTATATTCTTAAATAAGGTAACCTGATCATAGGACATCTGAGTTGGAAATAAATTTGTACAATTTCTAGTGATGTAATTCCTTTCAGTGAAAAAAAAAAGCTGTGCTATGTTTCACTCAGATAGGGCTTTAGAGGAAGAGCCAAATCTCCTAAACTACCAATCTAGTGTTCTTTCCATTGTATCAGACCAATTCAAATCAAAATTTTATTTCTGAGTTGACCTACTAGCCTCGTTTAAATGCAACATATGTTATGTCTCTAGGTAAAGTCAACTTGTTTTCTGTATTTCAGTCTCCTAAGCTATAAAAAAGGATAAGGAAGAAAAAATTTGCCATCTGCTTTGTAATCATATCACTAGAAATAATAATGTTCCTATGTGAACTTCTAACTCCCAACTTTAGCTCATTTGACTGTCTAATTACTTATTTCAGATATTTAAGGATTTTTATTGGGCTGGTTCAGGCACTGTGCTAAGCACTGAGGATACAGAGATGATTACCACTGGATAATTTTTTTTTTTTTTCCCGAGATGGAGTCTTGCTCTGTCACCCAGGGTGGAGTGCAGTGGCACAATCTTGGCTCACTGTAAACTCTGCCTCCCAGATTGAAGCAATTCTCCTGCCTCAGCATCCTGAATAGCTGGGATTACAGGCACATGCCACCACGCCCAGCTAATTTTTGTATTTTTAGTGGAGATGGGGTTTCACCACACTGGTCAGACTGGTCTTGAACTCCTGACCTCGTGATCCACCCACCTTGGCCTCCCAAAGTGCTGAGATTACAGGTGTGAGCCACAGCACCTGGCCACCACTGGATAATTTAACAAAGCCCATTTATTAATTCACTCCATGATTATTTATTGGCTATTTACTTTGTGCCAGAAATTGTTCTAGATATGGGAAGAGCAGCAAAAAACAGAATATGCAGTCACTGCTGTTATGTAGTATGTGTTTTAGGAGATGGGAGGTGAGACAAATAATAATCAACTAAACACAGGTAGACAATGTAATGTTAGGCTGATTATCCCTAAGAAGAAAAGTAAAATAAAGAAGGGGATAGAGAGTGATGGGATAGTTATGATTTTAAATATAACCATCAGGAAAGGCCTCTCTGAGGGGGTCACTACTGAGCAATACCTAAAAGAAATAAGAGAGAAAACTGCAAAGATGTGGGAGATGGGGATTCAAGGCAAAACGTAGAGCTGGAGACTGATCTGCTTGACATCATGTTCTAGATATAACAAGGTGGCCTGTATGAGCAGTGTGCTGAAGCCAGCTAGTACTGGCCCATGAAGACTAATTACGTGCATCTCTTCCCAACTCTATGTTTATCATATTTGTAGCTTGAAATTGGCCATAGCGGGAGTACTTACATTAAGCAAATCAGCAGACACAACGAAGCAGTGCTTCTCTGCCAAAGAGCCATTTCTTAAACTTTTACTGGCACACCACTGCTTCTGTTCCAGTGCACTGAAGTAGGGGAGATTAGTAAAGGCAAAATCATCTCGTTAAGATTTAGATCTGACTTCTATGAGTCCAGTTCACATGGTGGAGTCCTGGTCAAATGATTGTGCTTGTTTCCTTATAAATCCTTATAAACTCCCATACCCCAAAACTTGAAGTAAGCTTGATAGTTACTGCTTTTCTTATTGCAAATAGTGTAAAAGAAAAAAGCCTTTTTTCCCCATCCTTGAACTTATGTGCCATTCCTACTTTTCAAAAAAGTTTAGTCTCCTCCTTTGATCTGTAACATTGGTTTTATAGTATTCACAATACCACCGTCTAAACCTGAAAGAACAAAAATCAGCCTAGAGAAAGGCCAGGAATCAAAAATACTAATACCTCCCAAAGTGAGTAGGACATAATAATGGTTTCATAATACCCAAATAGGAAGATATAGTACTTTCGTGTGGCCCTAAAATACTCAGCATCGTAGAACTGCTATCGTAATTTTTTTAGAAATTTTTGTCAGCTGTGAGTGTGATGGTAGTGATGGTAAAGCAAGTAATGCATTGCAAGAAATGTCATATGACATTGTTTTCTTTTCTTTTCTTTTCTTTTTTTTTTTTAATTTTTGAGACAGAATTTCACTCTTGTTGCCCAGGCTGGAGTGCAATGGTGCCATCTTAGCTCACCGCAGCCTCCACCTCCAGGGTTCAAGCAATTCTCCTGCTTCAACCTCCTGAGTAACTGGGATTACAGACACACACCACCATGCCCAGCTAATTTTGTATTTTTAGTAGATGGGGTTTCTCCATGTTGGTCAGTCTGGTCTCAAACTCCCGACCTTAGGTGATCTGCCCACCTCGGCCTCCCAAAGCGCTAGGATTACAGGCGTGAGCCACTGCACCTGGCCTCATTGTTTTCAGTTAATTCACAGTGTATGCAATTATAATTAATGTATACAGAGAATCTTATTTTTACTATTTTTTATATGTGATAGAAGATTTCATTTATTAACTCAGATACTTAAATACAGATAAAAAGAGGTTAAAGCCTGGGCGTGGTGACTCATTCCTGTAATCCCAGCACTTTGGGAGGCAGAGGCAGGTGGATCACCTGAACAGGAGTTCGAGACCAGCCTGGCCAACATGGTGGAACCCTTTCTCTACTAAAAATACAAAAAGTTAGCCTGGCATGGTCGTGGGTGCCTGTAAACCCAAACACTCGGGAGGCTGAGCCCAGAGAATTGCTTGAACCTGGGAGGCAGAGGTTGCGGTGAGCCGAGGTGGTGCCACTGCACTCCAGCCTGGGCAACAGAGTGAGACTCCATCTCAAAAAATATAAATAAATAAAATAAAAAATAAAAGAGGTTAAAAGCAAAATAAAAGTTTTATTAGTTGTGAATCTGGTTTCAAGTCATAGAAATAACTTGACTGGCTTAAAGAAAAGAGACAGAGCCGGGCGCGGTGGCTCAAGCCTGTAATCCCAGCACTTTGGGAGGCTGAGACGGGCGGATCACGAGGTCAGGAGATCGACACCATCCTGGCTAACACGGTGAAACCCCGTCTCTACTAAAAAATACAAAACTAGCCGGGCGAGGTGGCGGGGCCTGTAGTCCCAGCTACTCGGGAGGCTGAGGCGGGAGAATGGCCTGAACCCGGGAGGCGGAGCTTGCAGTGAGCTGAGATCCGGCCACTGCACTCCAGTCCTGGCGACAGAGCGAGACTCCGCCTCAAAAAAAAAAAAAAAAAAAAAAAAAAAAAAGAAAAGAGACAGAGACACAGACAGAGACCGAAGCAAAGAGAGACAGAAACTCAAGCGTAAGAGTAGCTTTGGATCTCAGGAAATACTAGAACTAGGACCTGGAAAACCATTGTAGATATAGTCTCTGTCACTTAGTTTTGTTCTCTCTACATCAGCTTCATTCTTTTATTCCTTCTTTAGATCAGTTATCTCTCCTCTTAGCCCACATTGTAGAAACTGACTATCCATTATTTCTGAGTTGACATGTTACCTTTCTAATCACAAAAGAAGGCCAACTGAGTCTTTTCTCCTATTTCTAAACTTTCGTGTGGAAGAATCTGACTGGCACACTTCAATAAGCAGCCCATTCCTGATCTAATCAGCTATGGCCTAAAGGACTAGGCTCACACAGAATGAATATGGCTGCTGAAAGCCCATCTTTTTGAAGAGGATCAAGGAATTAGGAAAGAGATAATTCATACAGAACAAGGATTTTTTTATGGGCTAAGCAGAAATCCCATAAGTGGCCACATCAAAATCTTTTTTGTTGTTTTTTTGTGTGTGTGTTTTTGAGATGGAGTCTCACTCTGTTGCCCAGGCTGGAGTGCAGTGGCACTATCTTGGCTCACTGCAACCTCCACCTCCCAGGTTCAGGTGATGCTCCTTCCTCAGCCTCTGGAGTAGCTAGGACTACAGGCGCCCGCCACCAGGCCCAGCTAATTTTTGTATTTTTTAGTAGAGATGGGGTTTTGCCATGTTGGCCAGGGTGGTTTTCTGACTCGTGAGCTTATGATCCGCCCACCTCGGCCTCCCAAAGTGCTAGGATTACAGGCATGAGCCACCGTGCCTGGCTCAAAATCTTTCATAGTAAATTCTAGAGTAGAAAGGAACTAAAAAAATCACCAAATCCAATCCATTGCCCAGTCCAGTGATCTCTTCTGTCATCTCTCTAACAGATGCATTAAGCCTCTGCTGGTAGAGAGCTGACTAAAGCATGAGGCAGCTCATTCCAGTATGAAGCAATTTTATTGTTAGAAGGTTCATTCTTAAGCTGAGCTGAAATTTGCCTCTCTATAACTTTAATCCATTCTGCTTTGTAGAACAATAAAAACAGGCCTAGTTCCTCTTTTTTTGTATGACAGCCCTTTATTTATTACAAGATAACATGTTCTTCACTAGTCTTCCCCATGATAAACATCTCCAACTCCTTCAAACATTCTTTCTTGGACGTGGATCCCCTATCCTTCACTATTTTAGTAGTCAGTTGGTTTTCATTGTCTAAAAAAAAATGTGTACTCTAAATGTATAAAGCAGTAAAGGAATACCTTGGCTCATATTAGAGTCAGTCTTCAGAAAGTGGATGATTCAGCAGCTTAATTACTCATTCATCCTTCAACAAATATTTAGAGAGTGTCTACTATGTGCCAGGCATTTGTACTAGGCACTTGAGAGACATCAGGGACAAAACAAACTGTCATTCTAGAACTTGTATTCCAGAGGAGAGAGAAAGATAGTAAACAATAAATGTAAAACTAAATAAATTATATCGCATATTACCATATAATATATGCTTTGAAAAAAGAATAGAGCAAGAAAAGGGGGTTTGAGACTGTCAGAGAGGAATAGCAAGTGGCTGTATTAAATAGCGTGACCAGGGTATTTCTCATTGAGAAGGGAGGACTTGAATAAAGACCTATAAATGAGGGAGTTATCTAGGCGAAGAGCGGAGCAGGGAAGTTTGAGGGAAGAGCAGAGAAAGAGCTTAAACAAAGGCTGTAAGGCAAGACAATGTCAGGCATGCTTTAGGAAGAGCAAAATAGGCCAGTGCATTGGTGAGCAATGAGTGAAGAGGAAAGACGTTAGAGATGAGATCAGAGAGATGACGGGATTTAAAAACCTTTGTAAGGACCTTGGCTTTTACTTAGAATGCAAGCAGTTTCCATATCTAGATTCTCAGCAGAGGAGCAACATGATTTTATAATTTTAAATGATCTCCTTGGTTTCCTCCTGTTAAGAATAGATTGTTGGGGCCAGGTGTGGTAGCTCACACCTGTAATCCCAGCACTTTGGGAGGTCAAGGCAGGCAGATCACCTGAGGTCAGGAGTTTGAGACCAGCCTGACCAATATGGTGAAACCCTGTCTCTACTAAAAATGCAAAAATTAGCCAGGCGTGGTGGTGTGTGCCTGTAGTCCCAGCTACTCAGGAGGCGGAGACAGGAGAATTGCTTGAACCTGGGCGGCGGAGGTTGCAGTGAGCTGAGATGGAGCCATTGTACTCCAGCTTGGGCAACAGAGTGAGACTCCATCTCAGGAAAAAAAAAAAAAAAAAAGAATAGATCGTTGGGACACAAGAGCTTCTTTCCTCTTTCTATAGGCTTTATGTTTAGGTAAGCACCTTTTGCGTTTTAGTGTGGCTGCCAACATTGATCAGAGCTATATGCTTCCATTGAATACATTTGTGTCTATCATCACACATCAATTTCATGCTTATTAACTCACCTTTGAACCAACTCCTGGATTCAAGGAAATGCTATGCTTTGATTGATTTTAGGTCTGAATTACCTGAAACTATCGCCATGAAAGGAGAATGATCACTTTGATTGGTTTACCTCTGGAGCTGGGAAAGAGGGTCAAACCTACCCAACTTGCATGGCTACTCCACATCAAGAGCACAGAATGAACACTAAGCTACTAATCAGAACGCCCGCCCTAATCATCCTAGTATAAGGAGAATTGTTTTTTTCATATTCATTCTAACTCAACATAATATGTGCGCAAAATTGAGTAGAACATGATGAAACTATGACAACCTTAACTGAATACTTACTTCATTAACAAAACCTAAGATTGTAATTGCTTTGGGTCAATGCCTCATGATTTCTTTACAGGGACTATTATCAAGCCACACATCTCCTTATATGGAAAGTATTTATGCAGCTTGCTTTTTTTTTTAATACTGTAAATACATAAAATTTTTATTTGTCAATTAGAAATGAAAATAAAAAACTAAAGCAATAGGGCCACTGTGTACATCAATGGATTTCTAGTTGGCAAGTTCCCATTTAGGTTAAGTGAACAGGAGAATTCCTAAAAGCCAGAATTAGGAATGGGTGTATATATCCACAGTAGTATACTGTCTCTCTCTACAAGTTCATTCAATTTTTTTTTTAAATTAATCCTTTTTGTTGTTCAGAGCTGTAACATCCTTCTCTAACCACCTTTATAAAACAGTACCCTCACTCAGCGACTCTATTTTTTAATCTGTTATATTTCCTTCAAAACTCTTACCATCCTCAAAACCATTTAATTTGTCTACTTGCTCATAGTTTATTTCTTCCACTACCATGTAAGGTTCATGAGAGAAGGGCTTTTTTACATCTGGTTTACTTTTGTATCCTTAGTGCCTGGAACAGTATCTGACATACAGTAAGTGCTCAGTAAGTACTGACTGAATTAATGAATTAATTATATAATGGATAAATGAATAGAAATGCTACAACTGGATCACTACAATCTCAAGAAATAATTCATATACATTATAAAAATAGGAAATAATAAAAGTTGTTTGATGTTATAGAAAATTGAGCATACTTACTGGTTTGTGATTTTGTGTGTGTGTTGTTTTGTTCTGTTTTTAACTTTTATTTTAAGTTCAGGAGTACAAGTGCAGGTTCGTTACATAGGTAAACTTGTGTCATGGGGGTTTGTTGTACAGATTATGTCATTACCCAGGTACTAAGCCTGGTACCCATTAGTTATTTTTCCTGACCCTCTCCCTCCTTCCACTCTCCACTCTCCTAAAGGCCGTAGTGTGTGTTGTTCCTCTCTATGTATTCATATTTTCATTATTTAGCTCCCACTTGTAAGTGAAAACATGCATTATTTGGTTTTCTGTCCCTATGTTAATATACTAAGGATAATTTCCTCCAGCTGTCCCCGCAAAGGACATGATCTCATTCTTTCTTATGGCTGCATAATGTTCTATAGTGTATATGTACCACATTGTCTTTATCCAGTCTATAGTTGATGGACATTTAGGTTGACTCTATGTCTTTGCTTTTGTGAACAGTGTAGCTTGATTTTTCTAACCTATGAGAGACTTTCCATTTATATTCATTTTATACTCCTTTCAATATCATTTGGAATGCTGATTCTGTCTTCCCAATATATTTGTCATTTGCAAATTTGGTTAACATACTTCACTGTAAATATTAAGTAACAACAAAATCATATTCCCTTCCCCTTCCTTAAAAGGATACTTTATTTTTGTCAGGCCTCTGAGCCCAAGCTAAGCCATCATATCCCCTGTGACCTGCACGTATACATCCAGATGGCCTGAAGCAACTGAAGATCCACAAAAGAGTGAAAATAGCCTTAACTGATGACATTCCACCATTGTGATTTGTTTCTGCCCCAACCTAACTGATCAATGTACCTTGTAATCTCCCCCACCCTTAAGAATGTTCTTTGTAATCTCTCCCACCCTTAAGAAGGTTCTTTGTAATTCTCCCCACCCTTGAGAATGTACTTTGTGAGATCCACCCCTGCCCCAAAACATTGCTCTTAACTCCACCGCCTATCCCAAAACCTATGAGAACTAATGATAATTCACCACACTTTGCTGACTCTCTTTTCAGACTCAGCTCACTTGCACCCAGGTGAAATAAACAGCCATGTTGCAGCCATGTTGCTCACACAAAGCCTGTTTGGTGGTCTCTTCACACGGACACGTGAGACAATTTCTATAATTGAAAATGATCATGGGGGTGAGGGGATCATAGTCTGAAGTGACAATCCTTCAACAGAGACATCTATTGCAAAACAATTAAGAGACAACAAAACTGGAACTATTTTCAGCTTCATTTCTTAGTTCTTCATTGCTACTGTCAAGAATTAAAACTACTTTGAAAACTTTAGAAATATTAAAAGATTTTGAAAAGGCTGATGACTTTCATTTGTTGTTCCATTTGTTTCATTGTTTCAAAGTTCCATTCTTTGTGACATTGTCAAAGAATTTAGTTTTGAAGTGTTTTTCATTCCATGTATGAGCTTAAAACCTGTATGTTGACTTAAATTACAGTATTTTTTTCTTTTTTTTGAGACCGAGTTTCACTCTTGTTGTCCAGGCAGCTGGACTGCAATGGCGTGATCTCGGCTCACTGCAACCTCCACCTCCTGGGTTCAAGTGATTCTCCTGCCTCAGCTTCCCTAGTAGCTGGGATTACAGGCACCCACCACCAAACCCAGCTAATTTTTTATATTTTTAGTAGAGACAGGGTTTCACTATGTTGGTCAGGCTGGTCTAGAACTCCTGACCTCAGGTGATCCACCGCCTCAGCCTCCCAAAGTGCTGGGATCACAGGCCTGAGCCACCGTGCCCCGGCTCAACTACAGTGTTTTTATTTGCAAATCACTTTCTTTGTTTTCACCTATGTGGCTGTTTGCATAAGGCCACATACATTATGATGTGGATTTTATAAGATTTTTGCATTTCATAGTTGGTAATATTACAAGCAAAATGATGTTGTTTCCTTTGTATTTAGCAATTTTCCCATCTTTAACTTTTCTGTGTATTTTCTTTACTTTTCTCATTTTCTCCCCTAGTTTAGGTCTTTATGTATGATCATTCTAAAAACTGCTGATCCACTCAAACTATTGTGTTCTCTTCCAAGAATAATCTTTATTATGTGCGCAATATAGGGAGGACAGCCAGCTATGCTGAGCTTTTTTCAGTAAACATGGAGATAAGCAGTCACTATTGCTGAATACAAAAGAGGCAATGTTTGTGCTAAAACAGTCCTTTTCTCACTGCCATCTAATTCCTTCTCTTTTTTAATGTAAAATTTATTTTTATCAAAGTAACACATGCACATAGCTTAAAAAGTAAATAGTTCTGGAAGATTTACTGTGACATTTTTAAACCAAAAGTATCTGAGACAGGTTTCAATCAATTTAGAAGTTTATTTTGCCAAGGTTAAGAACACGTCTATGACAGCCTCAGGAGGTTCTGAGAACATGTGCCCAACGTGGTCAGGCTGCAGCTTGGTTTTATGTTTCAGGGAGACAATTTGTACATGTTCTAACTGAAAAGGTAGGACAACCCAAAGCAGGGGCTTCCAGGTCATAGGTGGATTCAAAGATTTGACGTTTGGCAATTAGTTGAAAGAGTTTATCTAGAGACCTGGAATCAATAGAAGGGAGTGTCTGGTTTAAGATAAGGGCTTGTGAAAACCAAAGTTTTTATTATGCAGATGAAGCTTCCAGGTAGCAGGTTTCAGAGAGAGTAGATTGTGTTAAGATCTCTGGTTTTTTTTTCTTTTTTTTTTTTTTTGAGACGGAGTCTTGCTCTGTCGCCCAGGCTAGAGTGCAGTGGCCGGATCTCAGCTCACTGCAAGCTCCGCCTCCCGGGTTCACGCCATTCTCCGGCCTCAGCCTCCCGAGTAGCTGGGACTACAGGCGCCCGCCACCTCGCCCGGCTAGTTTTTTGTATTTTTTAGTAGAGACGGGGTTTCACCGTGTTAGCCAGGATGGTCTCGATCTCCTGACCTCGTGATCCACCCGTCTCGGCCTCCCAAAGTGCTGGGATTACAGGCTTGAGCCACCGCGCCGGGCCAGATCTCTGTTTTAATGTTAATGCTGGTCAGTTCCTTGATTCTGAAGACTAGAGGATACAGTGAGGCCACCCATTCCCATCAGGGCCTGAACTCATGTTTTTCGTTAACTCTGGAATGCCATTGGCCAAGAGGAGGAGTCCATTCAGTTGGAGGGGAGGGGCTTCAAATTTTATTTCTGGCCTACAACAAAAACAACAGTCAAAAGTACACTTTTCTATCTCCTTATTTCTCATCCTGTGGTGCCATGCCTCAGAAGCAGCTACTTTCAATTCTCCCTAATCATCATGATATTTACCTCCATACTTCTGAAAAATATGCTCATGTGCCATTTTCTCACCTATTAATTCTAGACATATTCTATTGACTTCCAACTTTTGAAGATGAGAGTTTATAACCCTACCACATACACATATGTGCACATCCATATTTCTTGTCCTTCTCTGACAAAATTGTTTCCCAATCTTAATTTTATTAGTATTCAGTGTTTATATTATTATGAAGATGGAATTACTTTTACAAACCGAGCCACAGAGTGTGCTATAATTATATTTCTTTACAACTTTTCCTTATTCTGTAGTTAATTTAAAACATATTTCATGTGTTTTTGATTAATGCTTTCCCTAAGCTTGCCAATAGTGCCACAAACCTCTGCTAAACATATACAGACATACTATATTTTATCTATAAAAGTTATATGTTTTTCTTAGAGACGTCTTTCCTTGAGCCTTCTGGTCTCATATTCCATTGTAATCATATGACTAATGCACAGCTATTGGAGCTTCTTTCACCAACACACAATTTTCTTCTCTTCTATAGTGGATCTCTGGTGTCCTGGGTTCAATATCTTCTTTCCTGATATATTACCCTCATTGGGAAATACATCTTCCAGAATATTCCAAATAAAAAAAAAAACCATAGAAAACAAATTTTGACATTTCGTGTTTCTAGAGTTACGTTTATTCTATTTTCATATGTTACTTATAGTTTGGAAAGGAATACTTTTCCCAGTACTGCACTCAGAAGCTTTGTGCTAGTCTGCCTAGAAGGGGTGTTGACAAGTGAAAAAAGTATCTTAGTACAGTTTCACCTTGAATTCCTTTAAAATGAGGTTGAGCATATTTGTTTTGACTTTTCTGTAATATGTCATAATCTATTCATATGCTTTATCTATTTTCTATTTGATTG
>NW_016803685.1:1882380-1886023 GCF_001698545.2 Rhinopithecus bieti | reverse complement strand
AATATCTTCTTTCCTGATATATTACCCTCATTGGGAAATACATCTTCCAGAATATTCCAAATAAAAAAAAAAACCATAGAAAACAAATTTTTGACATTTCGTGTTTCTAGAGTTACGTTTATTCTATTTTCATATGTTACTTATAGTTTGGAAAGGAATACTTTTTCCCAGTACTGCACTCAGAAGCTTTGTGCTAGTCTGCCTAGAAGGGGTGTTGACAAGTGAAAAAAGTATCTTAGTACAGTTTCACCTTGAATTCCTTTAAAATGAGGTTGAGCATATTTGTTTTGACTTTTCTGTAATATGTCATAATCTATTCATATGCTTTATCTATTTTTCTATTTGATTGTTGGCTTTTGATTTTTTATTTGTAGGAACTCCTTATATATTAAAGAATTTAGTACACTTCCCTTTTTAAATGGTAGGAATTGCTAATATTTTACACCCATTTAGGCAACTTGGCAGCCTCTTTTAAAATAAAAAAAAAAAAAAAAACCCTATCTAGTAATTTTTATTTATAGTATTTATCTAGAAGACATATTCACACATGCAGGGAACATCTTAGAGACAAGGATATTCATTGCAGAATTGTGTGTAAATAGCAAGATTGGAGCCAACCTAAATGTTCATCAATATGATCAAGATAAATAAATCATGATTTACTTATTCAGTGGAGTATTATGCAGGTGTGTACAAACAATGAGGCAGCTCTAAACATACTGATAAGGAAAGATCTCTAAGATGTAAATTTTTAAAGTTGAAAATATGTTACAGAATAGTGTGCATAAGTTACCAATTTTGAATCAAAAGAAAAACTATATATGTAATCAATATATGTCTTTGAACATCTCTGAAAAAGTATGTAATTAACTGGTAAGATGGTTTGCCTCTGGAACATGGAACTCAGTAGCTGGAGAGCAGGAGTGAAAAGTATATGCTTTTATTTTTTTGACACCCCTCCAAGCAGATATAGCACAAAGTTTACAGGCACAGTACTGAGAAAAAAGCATTCCTTTTCAAACTATCAATAACATGTGAAAGTAGAATAAAATATATCTCTAAATATGCAAAATATTAAAAAAAGTTTCCTATGGATTTTTTTCTGGAACCTTCTGGAAGACCCCAGAAGAGAATTGGATATATTCCCAATGAGGGAATATATCAGGAAAGAAGATATGGGATCCAAGAAACCAGAGATCAAATATAGAAGAGAAACATATATTGGTGAAAGAAGCCCCAGGCCAGTAGCTATACAGCAGCTTTATTGATATATAATTTACATCCTCTGAAATTTATCAGTATTAAGTGTTTAATTCAATGAATTTTAATATATTTACAGAGTTGTACCATCATCTCCACAATCTGGTTTTCAAACATTTCCATTATCCCGCAGAGAAATTTGTGCCCATTTACAGTTATTCCCCATTCCTATTCCCAGCTCTAGGCGACCACTTCTTTACTTTCTATCTCTACATATCTGTCTTTTCTGGAAATGCTGTATATGATTTCACATCTTTTGAGTGTGTTCTCCTCTATTTTGTATTTTGATCACCTATTCAAAAGTAAAATATTATCTAATTGATCCTATTATTATTCCTTCTTCTCAAATGAAGAAACTACAGGATGAAAAATTTAAATGATGTCTTTGGTAGTATAAGCAGTCAAGAGGTGGGGCTAAGAATAAAATCAGAACATTACGAACCAGATCCTACTTCCTATTTTTATTGAATAAATATTAGTCCTCATTTTGGCCTAGCATACGCTGAAATTGAATCATCGTTCACATAAGTGTAAATCTCTGTAAAAGGTCAAAACATTTACCATTCAGATGGGAAAGAACAAATTGTTATACTGCAAAAAGATATGGGTATGAAAATAATACTGTACAGGCACTTCACTTTTTATTGCCTTATTTTGTTAGGAATCCATAAACACTAATAGAATCTTGTCATATATTACAAAGGCTGGCCATCTGCTAATGTTGAGATTAATAATCTACCCCATGGTTAACTCATAAAATCATACAGATTTAGATTTGGATAGGGCTTTAGAAATTTATCTATGACATTTTCCCAGATTTATTCCTGTACATACCAGCCAATCTTATTACTTTAGTGACATGTTTAACAACCTTTGTGAAAATCTCTATATAGATTTATTTTTATGAATATTGTTGGCTGTTACAATCTAAGCTACAAATTTGTGGTCTGTTCCTTCTCAAATGAATAATAGTAATAACGAAAATAACAAGCATGATGATAACCCTCTTTGCTAAGTATTTACTGTAAGTAAGTTGTTACTGAGCTAGGGAGGTGCCTTACATACATTAAGGTATTTACTTCACAGTCTTCTAGGATGAAGGCCCTATTTCCTTTTTTTTTCTTTTGAGATGGAGCCTCACTCTGTCGCCAGGCTGGGGTGCAGTGGCGCGATCTTGGCTCACTGCAACCTCCGACTCCCTGGTTAAAGCGATTCTCCTGCCTCAGCCTCCTGAGTAGCTGGGATTACAGGCATGTTTCACCACGCCTGGCTAATTTTTGTATATTTAGTGGAGACGGGGTTTCACCGTGTTGGCCAGGATGGTCTCAATCTCCTGACCTCGTGATCTGCCTGCCTTGGTCTCCCAAAGTGCTGTGATTACATACCTAAGTCACCGCGCCTGGCCCAAAGGCCCTATTTTAAATCCTATATTCAGCAAAGGAAAGTTTCCTGGAGAGGTTAATGAACGTGCCTAATGTCACACAGGTATTAAATGAAAAAGCTCAAATCTGAACCGAGGCTTTCATCAGTATGCTTTTGCGTACACTGTTGCATTAGCCTCATTCCTGACTCATGCTATGCTTTGTCCTCTTGTTTTATTCTTATTTCACTTCATGTCTTAATCTAGTACTTTACCTGCGTTGACTTGTAAATTACCTTGCATTTTTTCAGGAAAGTGTTAGCTTAAATAAGCAGGCAGATTAACTATTGTATGTTTGTGGTTTTGTACTGTATTAGGAAAAAAATAAAGAAAATGTGTTTTGTGAACACTGTAATTTCTTCTGCTGCCTAAGGACAAGCTTCCCTCCTCATAGAATGGTTTGTCTTTGCTAAGATAAAGTGAGAACCAATCAATCAATATTGATCAAGCAAATGTGGGGAATACCGAGAATTAATACCATAGTTCCTGCCCTTTGGAAGCTTGCATATTTAAGTGTTGAGTGAAAACACATGTACGAAACCACAAATATGTGAAAAGTGATTAATAATGGCACTAATAATAGATCCTTTAAGGTTTAAGGTGAAGGGGGTTATTGTAGGATATTTGATGTGTATGTGTGTGTGTGTGTGTGTGTGTGTTTTCTTTCTTGAGGCAGAGTTTCGCTCTTGTTGCCCAGGCTGGAGTGCAATGGCACCATCTCGGCTCACCGCAACCTCCGCCTCCTGGGTTCAAGCGATTCTCCTGCCTCAGCCTCCCGAGTAGCTGGGATTACAGGCATGCACCACCACCCTGGCTAATTTTGTATTTTTAGTAGAAACGTGGTTTCTCCACGTTGGTCAGGCTGGTCTCGAACTCCCGACCTCAGGTGATCCACTTGCCTCAGCCTCCGAAAGTGCTGGCATTCCAGGAGTGAGCCACCGCTCCTGGTCTTTTTTTTTTTTT
>NW_016803685.1:1878337-1880621 GCF_001698545.2 Rhinopithecus bieti | reverse complement strand
CCCCGCCGCTCGCCTCCCGCTGCCGGGCGCCGGCGCGCTCGGCTCTTTCCGCCGCCGCCGCTGCCGCGCGCTGCCCCGTGCGCCTCGGCACCTTCGGCAATTTCCGTCGGGCCCCAGCCGCCATTTTCTCGCCGCTTGTGTGGCTCGCTGGCTGCGTGGCTCGGTTCTTGTGAGCGAAGCTTTGTCCGGTTCGGCAATGGACGGGTATGTAATCGGGCCGGCGAGAAGGTGTGTGTGACAGAGGAGTTGGACCGTCCTTCGGCCCTGTCCCGGGCCGGGGAGAAACCCTCCCGCGGCCCCTCCCAGGGCTGGGCTGCCGTTACCCAACCCCCGCCCCATCGCACACACCCCTCCCTTTGCTTCCCCCGGCGGGCTTTGGTCGAGAAAATGAGAAGAAAGCGGGCTTGGAGGCTGGGGAGGCACTGGGGCGATGGCAGGGGTGAGGATCCCGGAGTGGGAGCGGGCACCGGCTTGGCGGCGGGGGATGGGGTGGGAACCCCATAATGTCTCGCCAGTCCGTCCCTGCCCCCTCTAGGAGCCATTTCGATCTGTACCCTGGGACCCGACCCTTGGGTTAGCGGTGCCTGTAAGAGCGAGTGGGATGGGCAAAGACAGGCCTTTGGAGTCGGGGAGCCTCTAGGGGAAGAGGAGAGAGCCACCCCTTGTGGACCCCAGCCATCCGCAACCTCTCCGGCCTCACCCGGCCCGCCGAGAGATGCCGGTGGCGGGAGCTCCGGGGAAAGCCTAGTGGGAGCCGCTGGGGAAGGGGGGAGGGCGTGCGGCGGCGGGAGGAAGGGGGAGGGCAGATGTCATACTCCTTTGTTTTCATTTGAGTCTGGTAGTGGGGCGGGAGGGAGGAAAATGCCTTTTGTGGGGACTGAAGACATTCAAGGCTTGGCAAAAGGGCCCAGAAATTAAATCATCTAAAAAGCGAAGTGTTTGAGGCCGACATCAGTCACATGGGCAAAGGCCAACAGCAATGGCAGAAACAAGAGCAGATGGTCAACGCAGGGCTATCTCTTTAGCTACTTTGGTCAGTTTCTGGAAAAATGACTACAAAAACACAGAACTATGCTGCATCTTTGCGAACCTGAGTGAAAACAGAATGCTGAGTGAGGTGAGAGGCAAGACTGTGAAATGGTAGGGACCAATGTCTCTCTGACACGCTTCACACCTGAAAAGACTCAGTATTTTAAGTCGTCTTTAGAAAGGGGGCACGCTTAAGGTCGAAAATATAGCAGTATGCAGCTCTTTTGGGAGTGTAAACATAATATCATTTAGCAAATACATTTATTAAAATCAGTGAGTAGTTGAAAAATCAAAAATTTGGTTAAGCGCCTAGAGTTTGGTGTTTTTTAAAAGACATTAAAAAGAAGATTTTATAAAAGTTAACACAGTCCTACAGAATTCAAATCGTCCTAGATGTTACTTTAAGATTATTTTCCAGATGAAACAGATCCAGAGAATTTCGGTTTTCCCCTCAGATCAACAGGGAAATTGATGTCAAAACTTGCACTAGAATTCTTGTTTCCTGATTCCTGGTTCCTATGGAGACTGCTAAAGAGTTTAAGCGTTAAATTGTTAATCTCAGTATACTGGCATTGTGGAAATGGCATAGTGTTTTGGGTTTTTGTTTTTGGCTATTGAATGTGTTGTCAAAAAATACCACAAGTTTACTGAATTTTGCCTCACTTTTGAAAGTTACTTTTAGTAAACCAGGTTGATAACAGTACAGGTAAGTCACTGACCATCTGTGGTATTTTTTTTTACCCATCTGTATGTTAGTGGCTGGAAGAGTTTTGAATGATGAACTATCCTAAAAAGTTTTAGAGCCAAAGAGTGATTAGAAGAATAATAAGAAGTTGAAACTATTTATTTTTTCTTTGCAGAATCGTCACTGAGGTTGCAGTTGGTGTGAAGGTAGGAAAAGATTATGTTTGAAACTGGGATCGTTGGATCTACTGTTATCACAATTACTGGAAGATTTTAGCTTTTGCTTTTGAAAACTATACTGTAGCTAACAAAACCCAAGTGTAAAATGTTTCCTTTCATTTCTAAAGTTGGACCACATTAACAGTTTGTAATCACCATAAGCTTTTCTAGAACTGGCCATCTGAGTATGAATGATCAGGAAATTAAAAATGCTTTCACACATGGCTTCTTGTAATATAAAATGATACCCCAATTTTCTGAGGGGAAATAATGATTTTAAATGGACGGTAAGTGGTTTGACCTATATCTTGTAATTTTGTTAATCTAAGTTTTTTTTTTTTTTTTTTTTTTT
>NW_016803685.1:1864327-1876785 GCF_001698545.2 Rhinopithecus bieti | reverse complement strand
CGGCCTCCCAAAGTGCTGGGATTACAGGCTTGAGCCACCGCGCCCGGCCGCCTAGTTAAGTGTTCTTTAAAAACATTTGTAAATTTGCTTTAAAGACACTGATGTATGTTTAAAAAAATTCAAACTGATTCACAGGTTTTTTTTTTTAATTTCTTAGGTGTAGGTAATTGTGTTAAAATTTTGTGCCTTTTTACTTGAAATTATTGGTATGTTACCACACATACAAACATCTTTATTTACATAATTGATTGGATTCAAACTATTGTTCTGGCCCACATCTTGCCTTTTTTTTTTTTTGAATGAGAGTCCCCTCTGTCACCAGGCTGGAGAGCAGTTGCATGATCTCCGCTCACTGCAACCTCTGCCTCCTGGGGTTCAAGCGATTCTCCTGCCTCAGCCTCCCGAGTAACTGGGACTACAGGCGCACGCCACCACACCAGACTAACTTTTGTATATTTAGTAGAGACGGGGTTTTACCATGTTGGCCAGGATGGTCTTGATCTTTTGACTCCATGATTTGCCCGCCTTGACCTCCCAGAGTGCTGGGATTACAGGCGTGAGCCGCTGCACCCGGCCCATATCTTGAGATATAATTTGACATAAACTACCCATATTAAATATACAATGTTTTGTCTCATACATACTCTTGTGAAACCATCACCACAATCAAGATAATGAACATCAATCACTCCCCACAATATCATCTTGCACCTTTGTACTCCCTCCCTCCTGCTTTTCTTTCCCCAAGCAACCGCTGATATGCTTTCTGTCACTGTACATTAGTTCACACTTTTTAGAATTTTAGGTAAATGTAATCATATGGTATGTACATTTTTGGCCTGGGTTAGTCCACTCAGAATAATTATTTTGAGATTCACCATGTTGTGTTTCAATAGTCCATTCTCTTTTATTGCTTAGCAATATTACACTTTATGGCTATACAGCAATTTGTTAATCCGTTCAAGTCTTGAGGGACATTTGTATTGTTTTCTGTTTTGAGCTAATAAAAATACAGTTGTGAACATACCTGTACAAGTCTTTGTATGGACATAGGCTTTCATTTATCTTGGTCGGGAGGGCTATGATTGGAAAGTCTGGATCATGTGGTAGGCATATGTTTAACTTTTTAAGGAACTGCAAACTTTTTAAAAGTAGTTCTACCATCTTGCATTGCCATCTGCAGGGTATGAAATTTCCAGTCCCTCCACATCCTTTCTAATGCCTGTTATCTTGTCTTTTTGATTGTAGACATTCTAGTGTATATGAAGTGATATTTCATTGTGGTTTTAATTTGCATTCCTCTAATATCTATGATGTTGAACATCTTTTCATGTGCTTTTTGTCAACTTTTACCTTTGGTGAACTGTGTGTTTATATCTTTTGCCCAATTTTTTGTTTGGTTGTTTATTTTTAATTGAGTTTTGAGAGGTCTTCATTGTGGTTATAAGTCCTTTATCAGATATATGGCCTGCAAATCTTTTCTGCCACTTGTCTTCTCGTTCTCAGCATTGTCTTTTGAAGAGCAACTGTTATTAATTCTTATGGACTCCAGTTTACCAAGTTTTTCTTTTATGTATTGTGGCTTTGGGGTCTTGCCTGAGCCATTTTTGCCTAACTGTAAGCCATGAAGATTTTTTCCTTTTGTTTGTTAATAATAATAATTTTTTTTAGAGACAGGGCCTGACTCTGTCACCCAGGCTGAAGTGCAGTGGTGCAGTCGTAGCTCAGGATAATCTTGAACTCCTGGACACAAGGGCTCCTGCTTCAGCCTCCCGAGTAGCTAGGACTACAGGCACACAGCACCATGCCCAGCTAATTTTTAAATTTTTTATAGACCTGATGTCTATTTTGCCCAGGCTGGTCTTGAACTCCTGGCCTCAAGCAGTCTTTCTGCCTCAGCCTTCCAAAGTGTTGGAATTAAAGGCATGAGCCACTGCTGTTGGCCACCTTTTTTTCTAATAGAAGTTTTATACTTTGGTTTAACATTTAGGTCTCTTCCATTTTGACTTAATATTTTGAATATGGTACAAAGTGTGGGTCAGAAGTATTTGGTTTTGCATGGGGACATCCAGTGTTTACAGCATTATTTGTTGAAAAGACTGTCCTTTCTCCATTCACTTGGCTTTGCAGCTTCATGAAAAATCAGTTATCTGTATGTATGATTATATGTCTGTACTCTATTCTTTTGTATTGACCCATTTTCCTTTAGATGCTAGAAACATACTGTCTTAATCATTATAGCTTTGTATCGAGTCTTGAAACCACTTACTTAGTCTTGGCCCTCCAACTCTGTTCTTTTCAAAGTTGTTTTAACTCTTCTGAGTCCTTTTGTGTTTTCATATGAGTCAGTTTTTACAAAAACTGCTTGGATTTTACCGGATTTGACTTGAATCTGTAGAGCAATTTGGGGAAAATTGTCATCTTAACAAGTGAGTCTTTCTAACCATGACTGCAGTTGATGTCTCTATTAGGTCTTTAATTTCTTTAAGCAGTGTTTTTTTTCAGTGCACAGGTTTTGTGCATGGTTTGATTAGATTTATCCATAAGTATTTTATATATTTTGATGTTATTGTAAATGATATTTTAAAAACTTAATTTCCAGTGGTTTGCTAGTATATAGAAATGATTATGGCCTATTGCTCTTGTATTCTGATCCTTTGCTAAACTCATTTAGTAGGTCTAATAGTTTTTTTTATATATCCCATCACATTTTCTTGAGAGGGAGTCTCAGTCACCTAGGCTGGAGAACAGTGACAGGATCTTGGCTCACTGCAACCTCCGCCTCCTGGGTCAAGAAATTCTCCTGCCTCAGCCTCCCAAATAGCTGGGACTACTGGTGCATACCACCATGCCTGGCTAATTTTTGTATTTTCAGTTGAGGCAGGGTTTCACCATGTTGGCCAGGCTGGTCTCAAACTCTTGACCTCAAGTGATCCACCTGCCTAGGCCTCCCAAAGTGCTAAGATTATAGGTGTGAGCCACCACCCCCAGCCTATGCCGTTAAATTTTCTACATAGACAATTTATACCTAATTGTTTTTAAATAGTTTTCTTCCTTTTCTAGCTGGGTGCCATTTTTTGTCTCCATTTTCTTGTCTGTGGTATCCAGTACAATGTTTAATAGAAGTGCTGAGAGAATATCTTTACCTTGCTCCTGATACTGGGTGAAAACTTGAAAATTTCTTCCCTAACTGATACAATTCACTAGTGAAGCCATGTGGGGCCAGATGTTTGTTTTCTTTGTTGGGAGGTTTTAAACTGCATATTTAACTTATTTAATAGATACAGGGCTATTCAGTTTGTTTAGTTCTTGAGTGAACTTTGGTAATTTGTATCTTCTATAAGACTAGTCCATTTCCTTTTAAGTTGCTAAATGTATTTGGGTAGAATTGTTCATGATACTATAGTTTTTTTTTGAGACGGAGTCTTGCTCTGTCGCCCAGGCTGGAGTGTAGTAGCGCAATCTCGGCTCACTGCAACCTCCGCATCCCGGGTTCATGTGATTCTCCTGCCTCAGCATCCCACATAGCTGGGATCACAGGCACACGCCACCACACCTGGCTAATTTTTTGTATTTTTGGTAGAGACAGTGTTTCACTATGTTGGCCAGGCTGGTCTCGAACTCCTGACCTTGCGATCTGCCTGCCCTGGCCTCCCAAAGTGCTGGGATTACAGGCTTGAGCCACTGTGCCCAGCCATGATACTACATTTTTACACTTTTGATACCTGTTGAATACTTAGTGATGTCAGCTCTCTCATTCCCAGTAGGGATAATTTATGTCGTCTTTTTTCCTTGTCTGTCTGGATTGAAGTTTATTGATTTTATTAATCTCCAGAATATCAGCTTTTGGTTTCATTGAGTTTTCTCTGTTGTTTTTCTGTCTTCTATTTATATCTGCTGTTTTTATTTTGTTTTGCATTGTGTTTAGTTTGATCTTCATTTTCTACTTAGTTAACATTGAAGTTGATGTCATTAACTTGATACTTTTACTTATGTAGGGGTTTAGTGCTGTATGTTTCCCTTTTAAGTACCGCTTTCATGGCATTCCTCAAATTTTGACATGTATATTTTTATTCAGCTCAAAATACTTAAAAAAATTTTGTTTTGACCCATGGGTTATTGGTAAGTATGTTATTTATGTTACTTAATTTCCAGATATTTGGAGTTTTCTGTATATCTGTTATGTATTCTTAATTTTTTTTTATTCTGGCCAGAGAATGTATTTTCTAAGACTTGGATCTTTGTAAACATGGAGACTTGTTTTATGGTCCAAATATTATAAATCTTATTAAGTATTCACTGAATACTCTGATGATTCTCTGCAGATTTGGAGAGATCTCTGCAGCTCTTTTCTCTGGTACTTTGACCTGTAAACTCTAGTTACTTTGGTCTTCTCAGGCTCTTGGCTGTCTCACAATTAAAGTAGACTTTGAGGCTCAGCCTGGTTTCCTCATAGTTGTGCTGTGGCCTGGACACTCAAGGGAGTAAGCTGAGGCAAACAGGGACTCATTTGTTTTCTAACTCTCAGGGATTATTGTCCATCATTGCCTGATCTCCAATGTCTTGAAAACCCATTGTTCTGTATATTTGCTTGATTGTTTGTTGTTGTTTGGGCAAGGCAAATCTGGGTCATGTTATTCTATCTTGACTGGAAGTAGAAGTCCACTGTTTTTTTTTTTTTTTTTATTTTTTAATTTTTTTATTATACTTTAAGTTCTAGGGTACACGTGCACAACGTGCAGGTTTGTTGCATATGTATACATGTGCCATGTTATATAATGGTACACCCATTAACTCGTCATTTACATTAGGTATATCTCCTAATGCGATCCCTCCCCTCTCTGCACACCCAACGACAGGCCCTGGTGTATAATATTCCTCTTCCTGTGTCCAAGTGTTCTCATTGTTCAGTTCCCACCTATGAGTGAGAACATGCAGTGTTTGGTTTTCTATTCTTGTGATAGTTTGCTGAGAATGGTTTCCAGCTTCATCCATGTCCCTACAAAGGACATGAACTCATCCTTTTTTATGGCTGCATAGTATTCCATGGTGTATATGTGCCACATTTTCTTAATCCAGTCTATCATTGATGGAGATTTGGGTTGGTTCCAAGTCTTTGCTATTGTGAATGGTGCTGCAATAAACATACCTGTGCCTGTGTCTTTATAGCAGCATGATTTATAACCCTTTGGGTATATACCCAGTAACGAGATCTCTGGGTCAAATGGTGTTTCTAGTTCTAGATCCTTGAGGAATCGCCACACTGTCTTCCACAATGGTTGAACCAGTTTGCGGCCCCACCAACAGTGTAAAAGTGTTCCTGTTTCTCCACATCCTCTCCAGCACCTTTTGTTTCCCGACTGTTTAATGATCGCCATTCTAACTGGTGTGAGGTGGTATCTCATTGTGGTTTTGATTTCCATTTCTCTGATGGTTGATGGNAAGGACATGAACTCATCCTTTTTTATGGCTGCATAGTATTCCATGGTGTATATGTGCCACATTTTCTTAATCCAGTCTATCATTGATGGAGATTTGGGTTGGTTCCAAGTCTTTGCTATTGTGAATGGTGCTGCAATAAACATACCTGTGCCTGTGTCTTTATAGCAGCATGATTTATAACCCTTTGGGTATATACCCAGTAACGAGATCTCTGGGTCAAATGGTGTTTCTAGTTCTAGATCCTTGAGGAATCGCCACACTGTCTTCCACAATGGTTGAACCAGTTTGCGGCCCCACCAACAGTGTAAAAGTGTTCCTGTTTCTCCACATCCTCTCCAGCACCTTTTGTTTCCCGACTGTTTAATGATCGCCATTCTAACTGGTGTGAGGTGGTATCTCATTGTGGTTTTGATTTCCATTTCTCTGATGGTTGATGGCCAGTGATGATGAGCATTTTTTCATGTGTCTGTTGGCTGCATAAATTCTTCTTTTGAGAAGTGTCTGTTCATATACTTCGTTCTCTACCATCAGAGTGAACAGGTATGGCAGAAAATTTTTGCAATCTACCCATCTGACAAAGGGCTAATATCCAGAATCTACAAAGAACTCAAACAAATTCACAAGAAAAAACCCCATCAAAAAGTGGGCAAAGGATATGAACAGACACTGTTTTTTTAAATTACATAATGTGGTCTTAGCAGTTATAGATCTACCTCATTCTTTTTTAATGACAATGGAGGATACTCTTGTGTGACTGCACCACAGGGTAGTTACTGGACATACCACAATTTAGTTTCCTATATTCATGGACATTTAGGTTTGATTCCAGTTTGTGGTTAGTTATAACGTGTGGACATATTTAGAATAGAAGTGAAAATGCTGTGTCAAAAGAAATTTATGCTTAAAGAGTTACTGGAAACCACACTGCCAGAACACTCATTTGTTTTTTACAGGTGTGTATGGGAGTGCCTATTTTTCCATACCCTTGGCAATTCTAGGTTTTATCAAAATTTAGAATATTAGATTATTTTACACTAAAAATGTATTTCGTAATTTATATTTTGAAATGGGTGAAGTTTTCAAATTTGGCTATTTGTATGTCATTTTCTGTCAACTGCCTGTTTGTGTACTGGACCTAGTTTAATGGTCATCTTTATCACAGTTCTTTGTATAAAAAAATTGATTTCATATGCATTGTAGATATTTTTTCTTTGAGGTTTTCTTTTTTGCTTTTTTGATATTCTTTGTATAGTTTTAGGCATATATATATTTTGATTAAGTGATTTTGCTTTTAAAATCCATTTGATATGTAAACATTTTTAGCCGCAGTTTCTTCATCTTTAAAATTAGGATTTTAATAGTTCCGCAAACTAGGTCCTCAGTTAATGTTAATGTATTTGCATTTAGAATATCCACATTTTTATGGCTTTAGGATACAAATGAAATCTCATTTTCCATTATTTTATAAATTTGCTGTATTCGGCTTTTCTTGATTTTAGACTTTTTTTTGTTAGCTCAGTGAGACTTTAAGAAAGAATATATGTGAGTTTGTAATAGGAAATTTGTTACTTTTTTTTAAAATGGCTTTTTATTTTGTTCGTAATTTGTAATTTCAGTGGTGTCATTTCTGTACTCTTAACTGTTTTGCCAATGTGAAATCCTTGCGAAGTAATGGACCTATTACTTGGGAAGGCAGAATTGTATGAAATGACTGTAGAATAATACAGGATGGTCCCCAATACGGTAAAATGTTAACTTTTTAGATGTAGATTTTAAGTGTGGTGAAATTTGTAGCAGTATTCTTTAGGAAGTTAACTATTAATATCTCAAGACCTATAACTGGACAACTAATAAATAACCTATTTCTTAAAATGTTAGCTTTTTCTAACTATTCTGAAAGTACTAGTTGTAAATTGCTGAACTCATGATTTAAATTATAATATGACTATTGAATTCACTATCATTGGCTTGCATAGAAAATTATAATCAAATAATGCTAAATGTAACTTTTTTGGTAATAGTTGAGTATAACTGGTTGTTTATTATAGATGTGTTATTCAAAACTTTGGGTTTTTAGGTTTTGACTTTTCTTAAAATGCTTTTCTTAAATGCTACTTAATGCTTTCTCTAGGGTATTTTTATTAGATTTCAGTTAACAGATATTTTAATGTCTGCGAAATGACAGTATTTTGTTAGAAATTGATGTATTGTCTCCTTGAGGGCAGTGACCCTAGTTGTTATGTTTGTTCCTCCATCATTAATAGTACACGTGTTAAATAGTGCATACACACTTAATATTTAATAACTCTTAGTGTCATAGGCTTTAATATGCTTATACTCTAATGAGCCATTTATCAATAAAAAGATAAATTCCAAGACTATGTCTTTTAGGACTTCGTCTAGTTAGAGAAATAAGGATCCAAGGTTTTAATTAAGTGCAATGTGGCTACAGTAGGAAAGATTGGTTTGGGTTGGTAGGCTCAGAATAGTGATCTGTGACCTAGCTATATTGGGAGATAGGGGAAGGAGTGGAGAGCAATAGGCATTGAGAGAATGACATTAACTAAAGTTGTGTATAAAGGTTGGCATAATTTTACAGCCATTGATCAGTGAGTTGAATAATTTGGCCTTTATGGCCAACAGTGTGTATATGGATATGAGAGAAAAGATAGAATGGCAGATAGGTTATATAGAAGGCCTCAATTACAGGTTGTGAAATTTGTACTTCATCTAGTAGGCATTATTCTATATACCTGTAATTTCTCGCATAAAAGTAGCTCATTATTCTGCTTTCTTTTTTTTTTATGCTATAACAAATTTATTGTAACAACACAAAGGTATTATCTTACAGTTTTGTAGGTGAGAAATCTGACACAGGTGGGCTAAAATGAAGGTGTTAGCAGGACTGTGTTCCTTTTTGCAGGATCTGGGGGGAATTTGTTTTCTTGTCATATCTCGGCTGTTAGCTCCATCTTCAAAGAAGCAATGGCAAAGAAGACTCTCACATCACATCACTGACACATTCTTGTGCCTCCCTTTCCCACTTATAGGAACCTTGTGATTACAGTGGGCCCAACTACGTAATTCAGGATAAATGTTTAAATTACAAATTAATGAAGTGGCAACTGAAACAAGTTTTAACCTATTCACAAGAAGGGGCTTTGTTGGAGTGGTGGCTCACACCTATAATCACAGAATTTAGGGAGGCCGAGGCAGGCAGATCACTTGAGCCCAGGAGTTTGAGACCAGCCTGGTCCTCATAGCAAGACCCCATCTCTACAACAGCTTAAAAAAATTAAATAGATCTGGTGACATGGGCCTGTAGTCCCAGCTACTTGGGAGGCCGAGACAAGAGGATCACCTGAGCCCAGGCAGCAGTGAGCTGTGATCGTATCACTACACTCCAGCCTGGGCGAGAGGATATCCAGTCTCAAAAAGGGCTTTCCTGAGGGTCAAATGAAGTACAGTTGACTCTTGAACAACATGATTTTGAACTACACAGATCCACTTATGCATGGATCCACTTATAGAGAATTTCCTTCTCCCTCTTCCACCCAAGACAGAAAGACCAACTTTTCCTCTTCCTCCTCAGCCTACTCAATGTAAAGACAATGAGGATGAAGACCTTTATTATGACTGATCTCCAAAAAGATTGGCTTCAATATTTCATGGAGTGTTATGAATTAGAATCCTGAGTCTCTGTATTGTTAGTTATTTTAGTCTCTTGGTCTGTGTGTATTCCTAAACTGTAGTAGCTTTTTTTTTTTTTTTTTTTTTTGAGATGGAGTCTCGCTCTGTCACCCAGGCTGGAGTGCAGTGGCCGGATCTCAGCTCACTTCAATCTTCGCCTCCCAGGTTCACGCCATTCTCCTGCCTCAGCCTCCCGAGCAGCTGGGACTACAGGTGCCCGCCACCTCGCCCGGCTAGTTGTTTTTTGTATTTTTAGTAGAGACGGGGTTTCACCGTGTTAGCCAGGATGGTCTCGATCTCCTGACCTTGTGATCCACCCGTCTCGGCCTCCCAAAGTGCTGGGATTACAGGCTTGAGCCACCGCGCCCGGCCTGTAGTAGCTTTCTTAATTTAGTTCCAGGCATACTACATTAGGGGATAAGGTGGCTAAGTGATATTTTCACTTTGAAAGTAATAAGGTGTCGCAGAAAGTTATCACAAGAAGTTTTTTGAGTAGTACTTCTTTTTTATAACTATTGTAATGAATTTTAGACACAATAGTATCATGAACCATTATGTATCTATCATTCAGTCCCCGAACCAGCTAAATGATGATATCCACCACTCTGCTTTTCTACTTCTGTTGTTTGAGATAAATTTCAGATATTCATATTGTTTCATCTGTAAAGGCTGCATGTATAACTTTAAACAATAAGGACTCTCTTTTCTTTTTAAATATTAATCAAAGGACTGTTAGGACGCCGGGACGTGGTGGCTCACGCCTGTAATCCCAGCACTTTGGAGCCAGGCGCGCATCACAAGGTCAGGAGATCAAGACCACGTGAACCCCGTCTCTACTAAAAAAATTACAAAAAAAATTAGACCGGACGCGGTTGGCGGCCGCCTTAGTCCCAGCCACTCAGGAGGCTGAGGTAGGAGAATGGCTTGAACCCGGAGGCGGAGCTTGCAGTGAGCCGAGATCGCACACTGCACTCCAGCCTGTGGCGACAGAGTGAGACTTCGTCTCAAAAAAAAAAAAAAAAAAAAAAAAAACTGTTAGAGACACACACACAAATTAAGTTACTTCATATTATAAAATGTCAAATTTGTATTAAAATTTCTAATTGTCTCATAAAATTCATAGTATTTTTATAGGGTTTTTTTTAGAGGGGGAAGGAGTCATGATAAAATAAGATCAGCACATTTAACAGGTCGTTATTACCTCTTAAATATCTTTTAATGTACAAGTTCTCTGTTTCTGTTTTTTTTTTTTTAAGTTGCATTTCATTTGTTGAAGAAAACTAGTTGTTGGTCTTACACAGTTGCCTATAGTCTACATTTGCTGATTGCATTCTGATTTTGTAATTTAGTATGTTCTCCATGTTTCCAGTAAATTGGTCAGGGTCTCTATTTTTTTGGTAATATTTTTAAGTGGCAGGTTTTTATTTCTATTAGACATGGTTTCTGAGTTTTCATGTATGTGATGTTTTTCCTAGGAACATTTCTTGTACTTTACCTTGTTTGTGCTAGGCGTAGTCTGTGCTCAATAATTGTCTCTCTTTTTTTTCCTGTTTTTTGAGAGACGGAGTCTTGCCCTATTGCCCAGGCTGGAGTGCAGTGGCCCAATCTCAGCGATTCCTCTGCCTCCCGGGTTCAAGCGATTCTCCTGCCTCAGCTTCCTGAGTGTTGGGACTACAGGCGCCTGCCACCACGCCTGGCTAATTTTTGTATTTTTAGTAGAGACAGGGTTTCACCACATTGGCCAGGATGGTTTCAAACTCCTGACCTTAAGTGATCTGCCCACCTTGACTTCCCAAAGTGCTGAGATTACAGGCATGAGCCACTGTAATCTCATAATAGTAATACTATTCACATAATAGTAATACTATGCAGTGTTAACATTTAATGTAAGTTGAAACTATTGATGGTGGACAAGAATGTTTTGTCAAGTTAAGAACATGTGATTTGGAATGAAAAGATGAGGGTTTGACTTTTATAGCATCGAAGAGGTTAACCTCTGAGCTTCAGTTTTATACATTTTTAAATGGTTTAAATTGTACCTACCTCCACAGTTATTTTAAATGTTAGATGAGGTAAGGAAAAGAGTTATGCTGAAATGGTTGTTATTGTAGTTCTTTAATCTGTAAATCTACATTTGGAAGGAACACTTATGGAAATCAAATACAGTAAATTAATTTCTAAGAGATCCTGGAGTTCAGGTTAAAAATAGCTGCAGACAGCACTAAATATCTTTATTAGTGAACAAAAAAATAAAAATGACTTAGAATTTAGCACAGAGAAACAAAGAGATGAAAATAGCAGAAGGGTTAAAAGTACGTTGGAAAGGAAGAGAAGTGCTAACAGACATCTCATTAGAGTTCCAGAAAGAAATTAAAGATTGCAGAAAGGCAAAATTTGAAATGCTAAAGGCTGATAATTTTTTAGAATTGGTGAGCTATATGAATTCTTAGATTTAGGAGACACAAGAAAACCTGGACACGTAACAGTGAAAGAGCAGAGCACCAAAGATATAGAGATCTTTAAAGCAGCCAGAGAAAATCAGATTCCCTAAAGAATAAGAATTAGAAAGCCCCAATATGCTTCATCAGCATGGACATCCGGAAGACAGTGGAATAATATTTTCAGTGTGTTGAGGGAAAATAACTGTCCACTTATTATTTTATAGTCAACTAAATTATCATATAAGGAGAAGAACAAAATAAAGACTCTTTTTGAAACACTTCATTCTGCCTCCAAAAAAGCAATTTAGGAAATTTATCAACAGATCCACCGAAGGAATTTCTGGAGTTTGTACTTCAGGAAGAAAGCCAATGACACCAGAAAGAAAGTCTGACGTAGAAGTGAGGCTAATCAAGAAATTGGTAGGCCTGTGAGTAAATCTAATTATTGACTATATAAGAATGTAATAGCAGTGATTGTTAAGGGGTTTAAAAATAGAATTAAAAATACTGAATCATAACAATATGTAAGAGAGTGGTAGAGACACTGTAGTTGAAGTTCTGATGATGTACTATTGATTGGAGCTCTGTTGTCAGTTACAGTAGCTACTAGTCATTTGTTACTGAGCACTTGACGAATGTAGTTTAAGTTGATTTTCTACCGTAGTTGAAAAATACAGATTTCTAAGCCTTAGTCTGAAAGAAGAATGTAAAATATCCCAAATTTTCATATTGGTTACGTGTAGAACTGATAATATTTTCGTATTTTGGGTTAAGTGAAATATATTATGCATTGCCTTTTCCTCTTTCTTTTCTTTCTTTTCTCTTTCTTTTTCTCCTTCTTTCTTTCTCTCTCTCTCTCCCCCCTCCCTCTCTCCCCCCTCCCTC
>NW_016803685.1:1735298-1864048 GCF_001698545.2 Rhinopithecus bieti | reverse complement strand
CCCCCGCCCTATCTCCCTCTCTCTCCCTCTCTCTCTCCTTTCCCTCTCTCCCTCTGTCCCTCTCTCCCTCCCTCTCTCTCTCTCCTCTCTCCCCCTCCCCCCCTCTTTCCCTCTCTTTCCTTTTTTTTAAGATAGGGCCTTGCTCTGTCCCCCAGGCTGGAGTGCCATGGCATGATCATGGCAGCCTCAACCTCCTGTGCTCCAGTGACCCTCCCACCTCAGCCTCCCAAGTGGCTGGGTCTACTGTTGTGTGCCACCACACCTGGCTAATTATTGAGTTTTTTTGTAGAGACAGGGTCTCGCTGTATTGCCTAGGCTGGTCTGAAACTTCTGGGCTCAAGTGATCCTCCCGCTTTAGCCTTGCAAATACTGGGATTACAGGACTGAATCTGGCCACCTTTTTCTTTGTACTTTTAAAAATGTGGCTAATAGAAATTTATGAGATTATATTTGTGGTTCATACTACATTTCTTTTGGACAGTGCCAGAGTGAATCAGATGAGCTTGCGTTTTGAAATCCTAAGGGTGAACACAATAGAGATAGAACCCAAAGAATTGGGGAGTGGGGTTGACTGAAATTAAAGATGTATAATCCAAAAGAAGGCAAAAAAAAAAAAAAAAAGAATAAGACACAAAATTAGCCTATATGTTAATAGAGTGGAAAGGTTCTGTGAAGGGTTCCTTAGAACCTTTAAAGGTAGAATTTTCTTGTCTGGTTACAGGAAAGAGTGGCATTGTTTTTGTTCACTTTTGAAGCTACAAAAACAAGTAATGATGAGGAAAATTGGGACATGTTGAGGAAGTAAGTAGTTTTTTGGAATGTAGGTTGGGTTAGAGTAGCAGAAGACAATTTAAAGAGTAGTTTTTGACAGTAATACGGAGAGCTTTGAGTGCAAAGGATTTGCAGTGAGGACCTTTGAAAATTGGACCTGCTTTCTCCTATCTGTATTTATGTTTAAATAAACGTGATTCTTTGTTAGTATTGTTATATATGTTTTCATAACTACTGTTGTAGTAGTGTTTCTTTTTTTTACTAGCTTGCTTTCAAGCCATGCTGTTGATTAAATTTTTATGGGTCATTTTAAGACTTCTAATCTTTATCTGTGATGAACTTTGAGGAAGAGTTAGGTTTTGTAAGTATTGAACTCCAATAAACATAGTTCCACTTTCCTTAACTTCTCAAAAAGATTGCTGTTTACTCCGCCTCCCAGGTTCACGCCGTTCTCCTGCCTCAGCCTTCAGAGTAGCTGGGACTACAGGCGCCCGCCACCATGCCTGGTTAATTTTTTGTATTTTTAGTAGAGACGGGGTTTCACCGTGTTAGCCAGGATGGTCGCGATCTCCTGACCTCGTGATCCACCCATCTCGGCCTCCCAAAGTGCTGGGATTACAGGCGTGAGCCATCATATTCTTTTCCTAGTATTTTATGTCTAGTAACTGATAAGGAAAAAATGATCAGATAAGTATATTTTTAATGTGCTAATTACAACATTATTTAAATATTTAGAAATAACAAATGTTCAGTGATAAGGAAATGAATCTGTTGATAAACATTACAAATGTTTTCTAAATATTTTCATATGTGTAAAAGTAGGATTAAAATAATTTTGACAAATGCATACAATTTATATGTGTCCCCAAAAGCTGGAGGGCAGTATACCAAAATAGAGTAGTTCTCTTCAGGTTGATGGGATTAGTGTTTTACAATTCTTTATATATTTTGTCTGTATTCCACATTTTAAGTATTTTATGATAAAGTTATTAATATTCATAGTTATTAATATTGCTTAATTGACTAAACTGACATTTTCTTGTTTCTTTAAAAAACTTTGCATAACTTGATATAAATCTTTTAATTGCAAAAAAAAAACCACATAAAATTTACTGTCCTAACCATTTTTAAGTGTACACTTAAATTGTTCAATTATTCTTGTATGTACTTAATAATACTACATTGCGAAACCCATCTCCAGAACTTTTTTCATTTTGGAGAACTGAAACTCTATACTGATTTTAGAACTCCCCCTTTTGTCCTTGCCCTGGTAACCAGCATTCTATTTCCTGTGTCTATGAATTTGACTACTTTAAATACCTCACATAAGTGGAATTATACAATATAGGTTAAGCATCCCTAATCTGAAAATCCAAAGTCTGAATGCTACAAAATGTGAAACATTGTATTGTATTGTACTGTACTGTACTGTACTGTATTGTTTTGTATTTTTTGAGACCAAGTCTTGCTGTGTCGCCCAGGCTAGAGTACGGTGGCGCAATCTCGGGGTTTCACCGTAGCCAGGATGGTCTCTATCTCCTGACCTCGTGGTCCGCCTGCCTCGGCCTTCCAAAGTGCTGGGATTACAGGCGTGAGCCGCCACACCGGAAACTTTTTGAGCACTTACATGTGATGCTCAAAGAAAGTGCTTAGTGGAGCGTTTTGGATTTTAGATTTTCAGATTAGGAATGCTCAGGTTGTGTTTGTCCTTTTGTGACTGGTTTACATTCACTTAACAATGTTCTCAAGGTCCATCTGTGTTGTAGCATGTGACAAGATTTCCTCCGTTTTTAAGGCTACATGGCATTCCATTGTGGTACACAAAAGTTCATTTGAAGCCCCCTGTGTCATCACTCAGGCTTCCATAACAAAATACCATAGACTGAGTGACTTAGAAAACAGAAATTTATTTTCTCACAGTTCTGGAAACTGGGAAGTCCAAGATCAAGGTACCAGCAAGGCAACTTTCCTTCTGAGGCCACTTCTCTTGAAGCGAGGCCATCATTTTACTTTGTGTGCCTCACATGACCTTTTCTTTGTCAGCACACTTTGGGGGAGTGGGTGCCACAAGCTCTCTGGTGTTTCTTCTCATAAAGGCATTAATATGAAGGCCCTACTCTCATGATCTCGTGAAATCCTCCAGATAACTCCTAAAGGCCCTATTTCTAAATTGCATCACATTTGGGGTTAGGGCTTCAGCAGTGATTTTCGGGGAAACATAAGCATTCAGTTCATAATACCCTGCATATAGTTGACCCAATACTTCTCCCCTCCAGGTGATTACTATACTAAATTTGATGTTTATCATTCGCATCAATTTCTCATTTACTACGTTTATGTATTTTTATCTTAAGTAATATATGGTTTTGTTTTGCATGTTTAAACTATAGATGTACTATCATGCTGTATGTATTCTGTAATTTGTTCTTTTTGTTCAGTGTTATTTTTGTTTTTTAAGTTTATATATGTATCTCTAATTTTCATTTCCATATAGTATATGTTATATGAATATATCATCTTGCTGACAAATGAGTTAATATATGTCGAGATTGATTTGTCAAATATTTTAAATTTTTTTCCATTACAAACTGCTGCTGTAAGCATTCATATGCATATTCTAACGTGTTAATATTAGAGGTTCTCATAGATTTTGTCTGTTTTCAAGTCGATTGAATATTAGCATATTGCTTTCATAGGTGATTATACTAATTATACTGTTAGTGCTGGATGTAGATTCTTGCTTCTATACATTCTTTGAAAATCGGCATTGTTGGACTTTTTAATTTTGCTGATCAAATGTACATGGGAAGGATATCTTGTGGTTTTAATTTGCCTTCCCTGTTAATGCTTTATTTTAATGATATATTTTATTAGTTTATTGGCCATTGATGTTTCTTCTCTGTTAAATGCCTGTTTATAGTTTGTTCATTTTCTTTTTGATTGTAGTTTTATCTTTTTTTAAAATTGATTCCTGCTCGGCGTGGTGGCTCATGCCTATAACCCCAACACTTTGGGAGGCCGAGGCAGGTGGATCATTTGAGGTCGGGAGTTCTAGCAGCCTAGCCAACATGGCAAAACCCTGTCTCTACTAAAAATGCAAAAAATTAGCTGGGTGTGGTGGTGGGTATCTGTAATCCCAATTACTTGTGAGGCTGAGGCAGGAGAATTACTTGAACCCAGGAGGTGGAAGTTGCAGTGAGCCGCGATCCATTGCACTCCAACCTGGGCGACAGAGCGAGACTCTGTCCCCCACCCCCCCAAAAAAATTGGATTCCTAGGAGTTTTTATATACTATGCACACTTAATTGTTTTGTTAGTTTTTTTGTTTTGTTTTCGTTTGAGAGAAGGGGTCTCACTGTGTCACCCAGGCTAGAGTGCAGTGGCACAGTCACAGTCAGTGCAGTCTTGACATCCCAGGCTCTAGCAATCCTCCCACCTTTGTTTCCTGAGTAGCTGGAACTACAGGAATACACCCCTATGCCCAGCTAATTTTTCAATTTTTTTGTAGAGATGGAGTCTCACTGTATTACCCAGGTTGGTTGCGAACTCCTGGGCTCAAGCAGTTCTCCCACATTGGCCTCCCAAAATGCTGGGATTACAGGCGTGAGTCACTGTGCCTGGCCTGTTTTGTTAGTTATATGTCCTACAGATAACTCCTTCCTCTCTCTGACCTGTTTTTTTTACACTGATGGATAGAAGTTGTAAATTTTAATGTAACATTTATGTTTTTCTTTTAAAAAATATTTAACCTAAGTGCTTACATACAGGCTTGTGTATTTTACTTTGAAAGTTTTGAAATTTTGATTTTCACATTTAGGGCCTTAATCTACCTGGAATGTATTCTTTGTGTAGCATATGGTACAGGTTTAATTATTTTTTCTATATGGATAGCAAGTTTAGTACCTACTTGATTGAATAGTTCAGCTTTTATCCAGTGATCTGCTTTATCAGCCCTTCAGGTTTCCATATATTCACAGAACTGTTTCTGTGCTATGTGTAGTAGCAGTACAACAGTGTCTTAATTACTATGGCATCAGCATTAAGTTTTGGAATCTTGTACAGCGAGTGTCAAAACTTTAGTTTTCAAAATTGTCTTGGTGTTTTCTTCACTGCATTTATTTTAAGATCATTTGGCTAAGTTCTGTGAAGACTTTTTGGGTCTTATTTATACTTGCCTTAAATTTGGTAGTTAATTGGGAGAACATTATAGTTGCATTATCAAAATAAAATGGCAATTTTTTTTAGCTGAAAGGCAGAGAACTATAACATTTCTTTGAATAATTTTCCACTTTCTTCTTTATGGTATTTTCTCTAAGAGACATGCTTCATGCAGAAAATATGTTAAAAGGATTTTAAACAGCTTATATGTAAGGGATGAGGGAACAGGGATACTTGGACTAATATTTCAGTTTTTCTAAAAGTATTGGTTTATTGAGTACGTACCTTGAAAACTGTTTTATTGAGAGCTTCAAATTTCTCAGAATTATGTAGCATTTTTGAATTCTCTCTTTTGTTACTAATATCAAGCACCTATGTTTTCTTCTATTTCTCGTTTTGTCTTGTCATAGAATTTATTTTACTGGTCTTTTCAAAGAACCAACCTTTTTATTTGTTTTCTTTTTTGTTGAGGGCAGTGGAGGGGCTCACTTTAAGTTGATCCTGAACTCCTTTATTTTCTTGTTTGGCAGTTTTTTTTTTTTTTACTTTTAGAGTTCTCTTTTATTGTAAACTTAAAGGTTTTAAGCTACACAAAAGTAGAGGGAATGGTATATAATACACTCTTTTTTTTTCTGTTGGATAGTATTTATGCAAATCTCATATCATTTCATTTCATCTGCAGCTATAACAGAATGTGTCTCTAGCAGATATAATTTCTCTTTTAAATGTGACATTAGTACTGTTATAAAGTTTAAAATAATTTACTAATGTCATCTAATCTCCAGTATTCAAAATACTTTTTTTCATTATTTTATTTTTCTTACCTTTTCTCTTTTGTTGTTGTTAGATAAACTGAGTCATCTGTACAATTTCCACTTTCTGGATTCTGCTGATTATACCTCCATGTTGTCATTTCATATGTTCCTCATGTAAACAAGTTTACCTGAAATACGGGGGGTTTATCAGACTCTCGTTTAATTTTTGTCAGGAGTGTTTTGCAGATGTACTCTATGTAATTTCTGTTGTATCTCACTAAGAGGATCAGAACGTCTTGTTACCTCTTCATGGTGTTAACATTTATCAGTAGGTTCAAGTGTCAACTTGATGCATCTATTACAGAGTGCATCATCCTTTTACCCGATAGTTTTTAGTAGCTAATGATTGCATACTTTTATTAGGTATTGCGAAAGTGGTGCTATTCTTTTTTTCTGCGTATATTAGAATTCTTAAGAATTTTATCCATCAACTCTTTGGTCATACGTAAGTACCCTTTTTATAAGGAAAACAGGAGAGATTTTGACTTTTTAAGTTTTCTAATGAGTTGGTACCCTAAAACCTCCAATATAACCAGTATGAGTTCCTTTTTGTTGTTGTTAGTATTGTTGCAAAAGCAAAGAGTTCAATAACATTTATTTGCTAGTGTATTACAGTAATCATTCTTTTTTTTAATTTCTGAGCTGTTAATATTAAATGAAAAGAGAACAGTGCTAAGCAGCTTGTATGGTGTGTGTGTGTGTGTGTGTGTGTGTGTGTGTGTGTGTATGTATGAATTGTGAAAAACGCGGTGACTCAAGCCTGTAATTCCAGCGCTTTGGGAGGCCAAGGTGGGCAGATAACAAGATCAGGAGCTTGAGACCTGCCTGGCCAATGTGATGAAACCCCGTCTCTACTAAACATACAGAAATTAGCCCTTTGTGGTGGCGCGCGCCTGTAGTCCCAGCTACTTGGGAGGCTGAGGCGGAAAAATCGCTTGAACCCAGAAGATGGAGGTTGCAGTGAGCTGAGATCGTACCACTGCACTCCAGCCTGGGCGACAGACTGATTCCATCTCAAAGACAAAACCATGTATATATGTAAGTTTGAGGGAAAAAATTGTATGAAAATTCAGGATAATTAATGAAAGTCAATGAGAACTTCTTTATATATTGTTTTTTTTTTTTTAATTTTCTCAGTTAATATTTGAATTTTTTTAATGTAGAAAATGTCAGTGGGGTTATCTGGAGAGAAAGATTATAGTTCATGATTCCTCTTATTGTATATATGCTTGTATTAAAATATGCAATAAATGCTATTTTTAAAAATGTCTTATTACATAGGAAAGAAGACCGGAATACTAGCTCTACACATGTTATGTCTTGATCAGTGAAGATGAGCTAGCAAAACAACCATAACTGAGGGATAGCTTTATTTGTGGGAAGTGTCATTTAGTATGCCATGTATTAAAAATCATTTGTAAAGTCTTTAAAAGAGCATCTTATCTTTTTTGTAGGTGATAATATTGGCTATATAATGTCTTAAGTTCCTTAAATTGTCCTTATTCTTATTTTTTGTGTACGTTGTTTATAAAATAATGTGATCATTTTAATCTACCATTTTGATTATGGTTTGATCATTCTTTTACTATTTCCACTTGTTAATAAAGTCTTTGTACTTATTAAATTTTGATGAAAATAATTATTATAACGTGCCTGATTTTACTTAAGTGCCTTATTTAAACTTTCTGATTGTAATTCTTTCTTAGTCAGGTTTCTTATTGTCGTGGTTTACATCTGTTTTCAGGTGTAATTGTCCTCTCACAAATGTATCCCATTTTGGGTGATAAAATACCTGATCACCTTATCCTTAATAGTTTTCTCCCTAGAATCTTTTTTGTTAAATTAATCAAAGTTTATTTGTGAGAATGTTATGAAATATAAGAAAACGAACATCATGAACCTGCCACTCAAATAAAAAACTTAAGTGTTACCAATACTGTTGTATATTCTGTATGCAGCAATATTGCTTTTTTTTTTTTTTTTTTTTTGAGAAAGAGTCTAGTTCTGTCACCCAGGCTGGAGTGCAGTGACGCTATCTCAGCTCATTGCAAGCTCCACCTCCCTGGTTCACACCATTCTCCTGCCTCAGCCTCCTGCGTAGCTGGGACTACAGGCACCCGCCACCACACCCACCTAATTTTTTGTATATTTAGTAGAGGCGGGGTTTCAGCGTGTTAGCCAGGATGGTCTTGATCTCTTGACCTCGTTATACGCCCGCCTCGGCTTCCCAAAGTGCTGGGATTACAGGCGTGAGCCACAGCGCCCAGCCCAATATTGCTTTTTAATCCCCCTTCTTACCCTGTCATGGGTAGGTGGCTGCCACAACTTTTGCCTTATTTTTTCAATATGGATTTTTCATGTAAATGACAAAAATATATTTTGTTTTTTTTTAGTTTATGGAAATGGTATGCCCATATAATGTTTTCCATGTCTTGTGTTTTAATTCAATAATTATTCTAATACATAGCTGTATTTTTTGGGTAGTTTTATAATAATCATTGCTGTGGTATACTCTTTTGTGAAAATACCCATTTTATCTCTTTTATTGGACATTTGGGTTGATGGACATTTGAATATTTAAAGATTTTGACTTACGCCAGGCATGGTGGCTCACGCCTGTAATCACAGCACTTTGGGAGGCCAGGGCAGGTGGATCACAAGATCAGGAGTTCGAGACCAGCATGGCCAACATAGTGAAACCCCGTCTCTACTAAAAATACAAAAATTAGCCAGGTGTGGTGGTGTGCGCCTGTAGTCCCAGCTACTCAGGAGACTAAGGCAGGAGAATCACTTGAACCTGGGAGGCAGAGGTTGCAGTGAGCTGAGACTGCCATTGCACTCCAGCCTGGGTGACAGACCGAGACTCCCATCTCAAAAAAAAAAAAAAGGATTTTGACTTTAAGAACAATACTGTTGTGAACTTTTTTGTACTTGTTTCCTGGTACATTTATGCAAGTGTTTTTGAGAGTTTATATTTAAAGGTATAGATACATATTGCTAGTGTGTAAAATAAACTTTACCAGATAGTACTAGATTATTTTCCAGTGTATTGTTCCTATTTATGTTCTCACCAGTAGCGCGTAGGAGTTCTTGCTGTTTCAGATCCCCACCAGCACTTGGCTAAGTAATTTCTTAATTTTTACCAATTTGGTGTGTAGTATTTTCTTTGGTCTTTCTTTGTCTTTCCCTGATTATTAACGAGGTCTTACGTCTATTTTTCCCCCCACATTTATGGCCATGGATGTTTCTCTTCTGTGAAATTCTGTGAAATGCCTATTTGTGTTTTTTGCTTGATGAAAATATGAGTTTATTATTTAACTGATTTTGTAATTTTAAAAAATTGCTGGAGGCAGTGGCTTGCTCAGCTATTTGGGAGGCTGAGGGAGGAGGATTGCTTGTGGGCCCAGGAGTTTGAGGCTGCAGTTAGCTATGATTGTTCCATTGCACTCTAGCTTGGTGACAGAGCAAGACCTTGTCTTGGGGGGGAAAAAAAGGTGTGTCTTTTACGGTTACTGATTGTCTTTTGGTTATTTGTGTTGCTGGCGTCTTTTCCCAGTTTGTAGCTTGACTTGTCACTTCTTTATGCTGTCTTGTCTTGACTCATTCCTTCTCTCTCTCTCTCTCTTTCTTTCTTTTTCTCTCTCTCTTTCTTTCTTTTAAATAATTTCAACTTTACTTTAGATTCAGGTTACATGTGCAGGTTTGTTACAGGGGTATATGGCATGAAGCTGAAGTTTGCAATACAAATGATCCTGTCAGCCAGATAGTGAGCTCAGTACCCAGCAGTTAGATTTACAGTCCTTTCTCCCTTCCCCTGCCACTAGTTCCCAGTGCTTATTGTTGCAGATTAATACAAATTCTTAATGCATAGAGTTTTAATGTGACCACAGATTCCCTTTGCATCTTAGATAAAAATCATTTATATGATCCCATTCTTTACACATTCCAAATTTTCCTTTGCTCTTCTGGACGTCTTCCATGTTGATTGTTGGAAGTCTTGAAGGCAATCCCTAGTAACAGTTTTTAGCTCCTCAACTGTTGCTGTGATACGTTTTCTTATAAAGAGATTTTGAGGTAGAATTTATCAGTACATTCTTTCATGTTCAGTTTTCTTGTGTCTTATTTTAAAAATCCTTACATACTAAGAGTTCATAAAGGTATTTTCTTCTGAAATTTTTTAAAATTTGCTTTTATGTTTATAAGAAAATTATTTTGTGTATTGTATTTGGTAGGGATCTGGTTTCATTTTTTTGCCCTTTTAAGATAGTCAATTAAATTGAAATCTCTGTAGTGACTTTTTCATATTACAGGTGTATATATCGAAAGGTCAAGGCTGAAAAAACTGTCATAACAAAATGCAGAACATAGTGGCATAAATAGACTACTAGAAGGTTTTTTTTGTTTCTTTTTCTGTCATAGCAAAAGTCCTGCTGGTATAAGAAAGTGGTATGAGTCTGCTCCATAAGGTTATTCACTGGGCCAAGTTTCTTTCATATTGTTGCTTCACTAATCCCTAGGCTTTTGTTCTTGGCTACGTGGTCTGTTGATACGTGATTGTGCTCTCCTTGTTTTTAAAAAAATGTTTTCCTTGTAGTTTTCTATTTCGTTGTCTTTTTTTAAAAAAAAAGTTAGCTTTTGATTTTACAGATCCTCTTCATTGTACCATTGTCTTCTCTATTTTTATTTGTTGCGTGAGTCAGGGCTTTTGCAAGCCTTTAATAGATAGGTGGTATTCAGTCCACTTCTTCATCATCTTTGTGACACATCTGTTTAAGGAGACCAGGATTATTCACCTAGGTACGTACCTTTCTTCCTCTCTGAGAACCTATTTTTCCTCAGGAACTTATTATTTGTGTCCTTGCCCTGTGTCTTTCTGTCATGGTTCCCTAGGCTGACATCTCCAGAGGAGAAAATGTTTGGTTAGCTCTCAGTCCCAAACCATAGCAGAGCCCAGAGACTGCTGTCACCCTCAGCCTTCAGTCCTTGGTTGCCTTCTTGGTAGACCTGGCAGCTCTTCCACCTGGAAGTGATACATGGTATTAATAGTTGGACTGGACTATTATGATAAACAGAGTATCTAATAACCATGAGAAGAAAAAACAAGAAATTTGTAACATTGAAATGAGTGAAATGGCCTTTAATCTGTACTTACTTTTGCATTTTTTTGTTTTAGTCATTTCTTTCTCTGACATGTAGAGTGTATCTTCCTATTTTTGCATTTTCTTATTTCTGTGGGATGTTAGTTTCTCTTGATATGGTCATTGATATTACACAGGATGAAAAGTTTCTGTGGTCAGATTTAATAAGAGACATCAATGCTAGTCTTAACATTTAATTTCTTTTAGTTGAATCTAAAATTGACATCATTCTTACATGAATTAAAAAATTTAAAGAGCACATATTCTTTCGTAGGTATTTTGATTCTAAGTACCACTAATTTGATTTGTTTCAGCAGTCATTAATGTGGGGCAGTCATCAGTCACTACCCATTGATCATTTATTTCATATACATTCTAAGTTAAATGATCAGACTGAAATAATTCAGGTGAAATTATTCTATCAGTTAATGTGGTAATGTTAACATTTATCAGTAGTGCTGAATCACTTCTTTTGGGCATAATAGTGGTAAGCTTTTTTGCTTATTGGCAAGGACAGGCATAATTGCTTTTTAAATAAAAATGTAATTTGTAAAATACTCCAGTTAATTTTTGTAAAATCTCAAAATTGCAAATAATTTGACATTATTCTCAGTAATGAAGGCTGTTAAATCTGCTCTCTTAACAGCAGGTATGAAACCATTTGAGGAAGAAAAAAGGTCATAAATACAAACTTAAAATGGAAAGACTTTTCCGTGCAAAAAGATGCATTGCAGGAAGGAGGAAGAGTATCCTTCATAGCACACCACAAATCAGTGTTAGAGGCTTTCTTTTGTACTTGAATAGGCCCAAGATTCCCCACCTGTCATCTTCCAGAATTACCTGTGATCCACTGTGATCACAAGTTTTACAGTGGTATACTGTAGGTGTATGGAAGGATTTGAATTCACAAATAGTCAAACATCTAAAGAATAAGCTGATGATAATACATTTGAAAAGAGGTCAGGTATATTTTCGAAAACTAGGAGAGTTAAAGTATTTTTGTGAACTAAGGAACAAATAAGGCATTGACATTAGTTTAATTGATTAGGAATTTTGTTCAGGTTAGTAAAACGTTAAGGATCGCTTCAGTTTTGTTTTTGTTTGTTTTTTACTTTTAGAATATCTAATCTGGACTTCTGTGGATTTATGGAAGGGCTGGCTTTATCTCTCTATCTTGTGGTGGCGGGCCAACCTTGATTTTGTATACGGAGTAACTTGACCTTCAGTTTTTTTGGTCTAAGAACAAAAGCCAAAAAACATGTAACTGTTAATAATAACGTTAATTCACTTACTGAGTCAGTAAATATGTGGGAACATTGTACTTGGTTGACACTTGGGAATATTATAGTGAACACTACTGATGTGGGCCAGGCACTTTACCTGGTAATCACTGTTCATGTGTTATCACATTTAATCCTAAGGGCTGTGATGTGGATGTTATCCCTATTTTACAAATGAAGAACTTCAGGCTTAGAATGATTAAGTACTGTTAACCTAACTGGTAAGTGGAAGTTGAGCTTCAGAGCACCCTTTCTTAATACCTTATTTTCTACTTGTCATGAAAACTTGAAGAAAGCTAGGAAACATTTTCTATTGTTGATAATGAGCCAATAATGTGTATCAGTGGCTCTTAAACTTTTGCATGCATGAGAAACACTTGAGGATTTTTTTTAAAACCTGGCTTTTTGGACCCCACCCTCAGAGTTTCTTATTCAGTAGGTCTGGGATTGGACCTGAGAACATGTATTATCAGTAAGTTTCCAGGTCTAATCTTAGGATTAGGTACCACACTTTGAGAATCGCTAGAGTATTCAATTAGATCTTAGGGACTACACTGTGAGAATCACTAATGTATACAATTCTGCTCATCATGTTCTTATAAAACTATGCCATGCCAATCTTCCATATCTAGGTTAGAAATTGGTTAAGAAATTAAGCCTGGTGGCCGGGCGCGGTGGTGGCTCAAGCCTGTAATCCCAGCACTTTGGGAGGCCGAGGCGGGCGGATCACGAGGTCAGGAGATCTAGACCATCCTGGCTAACACGGTGAAACCCTGTCTCTACTAAAAAATACAAAAAACTAGCCGGGCGAGGTGGTGGGCGCCTGTAGTCCCAGCTACTCGGGAGGCTGAGGCAGGAGAATGGCGTAAACCCGGGAGGCGGAGCTTGCAGTGAGCTGAGATCCAGCCACTGCACTCCAGTCCGGGCGACAGAGCGAGACTCCGTCTCAAAAAAAAAAAAAAAAAAAAAATTAGGCCGGTGTAAATACAGTATCAATGTGACTTGAAACTGGTTATACATATATATTTTTTTCTCTGCGCATTTGATGCCAATAAGTAGAAAGCTCTTAAAATATTTAAGGGAGATGACCTATGGATATCTGTTTACTGTTCTCATATTTGTTGTAATACAGTTTATTCATTATGAGTTTAAATACAAATTAGCATAAAGCTTATGGTGAATTTGGATTTTTTGGACTTTCTGAAATGCTTTGATAATTCATTATCTCCTTTGCACATTTTTTTCATTTTGATGGTTGTATATTAACTTCTTTGTACTGATTGGTTGTTTTAATCAGCCAGTATTGATTTAACCTATTTTAAATACTAATATCCATGTATGTAAATATACATAGCCGAGGCAAAACAGTTGATTTTAGTTAGTTTAAATATTAGTCCATTCATATTTTTGTAAATACATAACATTTTCAAAATAGCTAAAATGTCACTGGCTGGTTTGAACAACTGTGCAGTTCCCAAACAGATGAATGTATAACCTTTTCTCTAAAGAATTTTAAGACATGACCTTATTTTTTTGCAGAAAGAAATCTCTCGTTCCAGAGATTTTGCTTTTGCTTTCAGTGTTCTAGCCACTGAAGTATATACCTGCTTAATTTTAATAATGATGATGATACTGATATCTAACTCACCAGAATGAAGTTCTAATTTTATAAAGACCTGAATTATCTGGATGAATAAAGGACCGTTGGGATGGAGGATGTAGAGAATGTTTCTGAGAAAGTCTAGCTGGTGTGGCTTTGGTTTGTTTGTAAACAATTTGAGATAGCTTTCCAAAGCTTTTGCTTATAGAATCTAATCACTTTTTCTATTTATTGTCTTTTGGACTTAAAGAGGGGAAGGGGAACATTGTTGCCTTTGTGAGAATGAGAGAGGGATAGATGGGAGAGTAGAGGGATGAAGTTAATTTTTTATTATAGGGCTTAACATTTTTCACTATTCCCAATAGTGTAACATTTGACATTTGTTTAAGTGAAAGACTTTTAGATTAATATTTTTAAATTTAAAGATATCTTATGCTAACTTGTTTTTGTTTTTATAGAGAGGATCTGACGAACTGCTCTCAGGCAGTGTTCTCAGTAGTCCAAACTCTAATATGAGCAGCATGGTAGTTACAGGTAAGTGTTACTTTCTTAGCAGTCTGTCATTTACCATTTTAGGGGCAGAATGTTAAACTCAAATTTAACTCCATTATACCAGAAAGCGCTTCCTTTTTTTTTTTTTTTTAGCCTTTCTTTTTAAATGCTGTGTTGAAACATTTTAGACTTAAATTTTACTTAGGATATATATGAGCTGAGTGAAAAACAAACAACAAAAAAACACCGAAGTGGTGACCTTCAGTTTTGATTGCTTTTTTGCTTTTCATTTTTGAACCACAAATGTAATTCTTTCTCACATTATAGTCCCCTCATGTGCCCCTCTGGTATTTTTATTTTGTTTTTATTTTTTGTGTTTGTGTGTCATATAATATTTTTACTTTAAGTATTTATGCCACAACCCTTAAAACCCACATTGTAAGTAAAAACCAAAGAATTCAGCTACGTAGTTGCAATGGTTTTAACTAATTTTTTGCTGAAACAGTATTTTAATTCTTTGAGTTGATCCTTTTATGTTGTCTACCTGCATATTTAAGATGATTTGTTTTAATCTTCAAAGTTAGAGTTAAAAAAAATTTATATATCTGAAATAATGTTGGTTGTTTGTAGGATCTGTTAGTAAACCAATATAGACCAAATTTTAGACCTTAGTTTTATGGCTGTTGGGCCAATTTTTTTTTTTTTTTTTTTTATTTTGTTTTGTTTTGCTTGAATTGATGTGTTCTCATCTGAATGGGTCAAATTTTGAATTTGATGATTATTATTATCAAATGAATTTACCTCACAGCTCAACATTTTACATTATTTACCTGAAACTAAAGTTCCTTTTTCTGTATTTTAACTTTGAATTATTTGCTTGAGGAACAAATTATATTTGGCAATAAAAGGATCATAAAAGACTAGAAGACATTTTGATTTCACTTAGGTAACTGTGCTTATGTATACATACATCTTGACACAAACACAAAACACATCTCTGACAATTCAGTTAACTAAAAATTTTAAGGACTTAACAGATAATAGTCACGATGTGAAGATAAATTTATCAGCAGGTCATTATCTTTGATTTTGCTATGTAATGATTACAAAGCAAAATCACCGGGCCATGGTTTTGATAGTCAAAGTACCATGTACATGTAGTTGAACAAATAGGCTTAAGTGTGTAACTTGTCGGTTTCTCTTTTTTTTTTTAACAATGCATACTGTGATTGATAATGGGAAATTAATTTAGAATTAATTTCCAAATTAATATTTAGGGCTAATGACAGAATAACTAGTAGCAGCCTTGACCCCCCTTTTCAGTCTCCCCCCAAAATCAAAAACTATGTAACTGAATAAAATACGTGGAACAACTGTTGTTTGGAAGTGATGAGCTGACGGTATAAGATCATCCTTGAGAGAAGGGTAGCGTGTGGGTTAAGTATCATGAACACTCTGGCTTTCTGCCTTGGACTGTTTTACTGCTGTAAACCACAGAGAAGTGGAGAGCTCAGTTCAGTATACAGGTCTCACTGAGCTGAAGAGACTAAGAGTGGGTGTCAGAACTGCTCAGTCATTTGGAATTTATGGGGAAGTCCTGGAGAAAAGAGAGCTGTCTAGGGGTTTAGGAGTAGAACAGCAGGCAGAATTTAGTATGGTCATTCACTTCATTCAGAGTTTTGGATAATGACTGGGTTACATGTGTGCAGGTTAAGACTTTGCCAGGTCTATCAGAAATTGTCTGCTCTGGGCCTAAACAGTGATTCCATAGGTTGCATAGTACTCTGAAACATTGGAGTTCTGAGAAGTCAGAATGCAGACATCTTGCAGGGTACTTCAAACACTCCTTTTAGACTACAGAAAGCTTGGACCTGAATAGAAAGGATCACACCCCATAGGAAGTGCCATCTATAAGACTGAGATAAAAACAAAAAACCGAACTCAATAGGAAGTGAAGGATTCACCAGTTAATCTAACCAGTAACTGATGATGGATTAACCAATAATTTAGTTGCCTTTCAAAACAAAACAACACCCCCAAGAAAGACAACATGATATAGTTTTCCTGCTATTATCTTCCATAATATCTACCATACCATCAGAAATTACAAGTGATGTGAAGAAGCAGGAAAGTAACCCATGAAATATAAAGACACATTGAATAGGAACAGATTCCAAAATGACCTAGAGTTAGAATTAGCAGACAAAGATGATAAGTATTTTAAGTTGTAAAGGAAAAGATTGAAATAATGAATGATAGAGGAGTGTTTAAGAGATAAAAAACTATAAAGAAAGCATGTGGAAATATTCTAATTGAAAAATATAGTATTTGAAATAGTTGGGACTAATAGCAGATTGGAGACGAGAAGAAATGTTAGTGAACTTGAATACACATGAATACAATGATTAAATCTGTCAGAGAGGAGAAAGTATACCTAATGGACAATGAAGCGGTCTGACATATAGTTTGAGTTTTAGTGTGAGAATGTGAAGGGAAAAAACATATATCTGTTTGAGGTAGTAATGACTGAGAACTTACAAAATTTGAATAAAATATATCAACTTACATTCCTAAGAAGCTCAGGTAAATTCCTCATGTAGGCTAAATAAAAAGAATTCAAATATTCACTTTCAAAATATTGAAAACTAGAAATGAAGAGCAAATCTAAACAGCCAGGAAAAAGACATCTAACAGGAGACCAATACCTTGTATTAAAGAGAAAAAAAAAAAAAGAATTTCTTTAGACTGAATGGAATGACATTAGATAACTTGGCTCTGCAGGAGATAAAGAGGAGTACTGGGAGTAGTTAATATATGTATAAATTTTAAAAGGGCTCTTTCTTTTCCTCTCAATTTCTTTGAAAGACTTTATGTAAACAACAACTTTGTATTACGGGGTTTATTATGTAAATGGATTTTATATGACAGCAGTTAGTACTAAGTGAAGATAAATGGAATTTTTCAGTGGTAAGATTCTTATATTTTACCTGAAGTGATGCAGTGTTAACTCTACTATGAAAAGATTCTGTTTAGGTTGCATATCAAAATTCTAAGTATAATCTCATTTAAAAAGATATAAAGAAGTATAGCTAAAAGCCAATAGAGGAAAAATTGGAGCATTGATGACTACCTGTTTTCAAGAATTACTGCAAAGCTACAGTAATTAAAAATAGCATCATAATGACATAAAGATAAATAGGTCAGTGAGACAGAGCAGAGAGTTCAGAAATTAACTCACACAATTATGGATAATTGATTTTTGACAGAGGTGCAAAGTCAATTCAGTGGAAAAAAGAGTAGACTTCAACAAAGGGTACTATAGCAGTTGGATCTATCCATCTGCAAAAAAATGATCTTGGATATGTATCTCATACTACATGTGAAAATTAACTCCAAATGGATCATGACCTAAATGTAGAACCAAAAATTATAAAACCTCTAGAAAACAACACAGAAAATCTTTGTGACTTTGGATTAAGCAGAAATGTATTTGATATAACTCTAAAAGTACAGTCTGTTAAAAAATGGAATTTGACATCAGAATTAAAATCTTGTGCCCTTCAAAAGAAACTGTTAGGGAATGAAAAGACAAGCCGTAGACTGGGAGAACATCATAACGAAGCATATAGCTGATAAAGGACTTCTATCCAGAATATTAAAAGATTCAGTATATGTAAACTCAGCAGTCCGGCAACAGACTACTCAATGAATTGGCCAAAATATTTGAACAGGTAGTATTGCACAAGAGATATACAGATGGTAAGTAAGCACATGAAAAAGCTGATCGGCATCATTAGTTATTAGGGAAATGAAAATTAAAACTACAGTGAAATAACATTACAAACCTATTAATAGTGACTAAGATTAAAAAGAGTGCCATCTTGGAAAGCATGATTTGGGAAGAATGAGGAAGAATCATAATATTCACAATACTGCTGATGGGAATGTAAAATCATAGAACTACTTTGGAAAACAATTTGGTAGTTTCTCCATGATCTAGATTATTTGTCTCCTAAGTATTTACCCAAGAGAAGTGAAGGCATCTGTTCATTAAAAAACTCTGTTAATGTTCATATCCATTTTATTTGTAATCACCAAAATGTGAAACAAACATTCATCAACAGATGAACTAATAAGTAGATTCCTGTTTTGGCATCATATGCTTTTCTATACAGTGGAATATCAAAACAGCCATATAGAATGAGCTATTGATACACACAACAGCAAGAATGAATCTCCAAACAGTTATGTTGTGTAAAAGATGAGAGAAAAGAAGAGTACATCCTGTATGATTCCATTTATATAAAACTCTGGGTAATGCAAACTAATCTAAAGCAAATTCGTGGTTCCTAGGAGTTTAAGAGTGGGAAAGGACAGGCTGGAGGGGTGGCAGAGGGACACAAGAAAACTCAGGGGTGATGCACATATAAATTATTGTGATGGTGGTTTTATGGATGTATATGTATGTCAAAACTTGTCAAATTTTATTTTTTTAATTTTTTTATTTTTGAGACGGAGTCTCGCTCTGTGGCCCAGGCTGGAGTGCAGTGGCTGGATCTCAGCTCACCACAAGCTCCGCCTCCTGGGTTTATGCCATTCTCCTGCCTCAGCCTCCCGAGTAGCTGGGACTACAGGCGCCCACCACCTCGCCCGGCTAGTTTTTTGTATTTTTTTAGTAGAGATGGGGTTTCACCGTGTTAGCCAGGATGGTCTAGATCTCCTGACCTCGTGATCCGCCCGCCTCGGCCTCCCAAAGTGCTGGGATTACAGGCTTGAGCCACCGCGCCCGGCCTAAAACTTGTCAAATTTTATAATTTAAATACATGTACACATACTAGAATGGCCGAACTTTAGAACATTGATAACACCAAATGCTGGCAAGGATGTGGAGCAGCAGGAACTCTCACTTATTGCTTTGTGGAACGCAGAGTGGTACAGCCACTTTGGAAGACAATTTGGCAGTTTCTTAGAAAACGATATGACCGGGCACAGTGGCTCATGCCAGTAATCCCACACTTTGGGAAGCCGAGGCAGGCGGATCACCTGAGGTCGGGAGTTCAAAACTAGCCTGGCCAACATGGAGAAACCCCGTCTCTACTAAAATATACAAAATTAGCCAGGCGTGGTGGTGCATGCCTGTAATCCCAGCTACCCAGGAGGCTGAGGCAGGAGAATCGCTTGAACCCAGGAGGTGGAGGTTGCGGTGAGCCAAGATTGCACCATTGCACTCCAACCTGGGCAACGAAAGTGAGACTCCATCTCAAATATACTTTTATTATATGATCCAGCAGTTGTGCTTCCTGGTATTTGCCTAAAGGAGTTGAAAACTTAGTATGCACAGAAAGCAGCACATGGATGTTTATAGCACCTTTCTTTATAATTGCCAGAACTTCATAGCGACCAGGAAATCCTTTAGTAGGTAAATGGCCAAATAAATTGTGGTGTATATCCAAACAGTATAATGTTAATCAGCACTAAATGGAAATGAGCTATCAAGCCATGGAGAACCTTCAGTGCGTATTACTAAGTAAAAGAAGCCAGTTTGAAAATTCTGCATACCATGTGATTCCAACTATATGACATTCTAGAAAAAGCAAAATTATGGAAACAGTAAAAATCAGTGGTTGCTAGGATTTGCGAGTTGAGGGAGGGATGAATTGGTGGAGTACAGAGGATTTTAGGGCAATGAAAATATTCTGCATGCTATAATGATAGATACATATCATAAATTTTTCCAAACCCATAGAATGTAAGACACTTGGAGTGAACCCAGAGGTAACTACAGACTTTGAGTGATTATAATGTGTCAATGTAGGTTCATCAGTTGTAACAATGTGCCATCTGGTGGGAGATGTTGATAAAGGGGAGGCTCTTTGGGGGCAGGAGGCAGGGAAATCTCTCTGCTTTCCTCTCCATTTTGCTGTGTACCTAAACTTACTCTGAAGAATGTCTTTGAAAATTTATTCATGTGCTTGCATTGCATTTCTTTTGGATATTACTGGTCTAAGTAGTCCAATTAAAAGACAAAGATTGTCAGACTTGATTAAAAAGCAAGGCCTAACTACGCTGTCTATACGAGGGTCAGGTGGAAATACCAAGACGCAGGTTGAAAGTAAAAAGATGGAAAGCGATATTCCATGCAAACAGTAAGCGTGAGAAAGTTGATATGATTATATTACTAGACAGAAAAATTTAAGACAAGAAGTATTACCAAATATAAAAAAGCATATTTCATAATGCTGAAGGGTCAGTTTATCAGAAAACATTTCTTAAATTTGTATGCCAATAATAACAAAGTATACTAAGAAAAACACCACAGAGCTAAGTAGAGAAACAGAAATCCACAATCATAGCCTGATTTTTTAAACTATAATTTACAGTCATTGATAGGACAGTTACAGTCCTATCCCCCAAATAAAAAGATACATAATTTGAAAAATGCTATCATGTTGGCTTAACTCACATTTATAAAACTATACCCGGTAACTGTAAAATAACTTCAAGTGTACATAGAACATTCATAATGATAGACCATATATTGGATTATAAAATAGCTCAATAAATTTCAAGTGATTGACAGCTCATATAGTATCTGACTATAGTGGAATTAAATTAGAAATCAAAAATAGACATCTAGGAAAGTACAAAACATTAGAAATTATACAATTGTGAACAATACATGGATTATAGAAGTGTTACCACAAGGACATATTTTTGACTGAATGAAAATATATCAAAATTTGTTGGATATGACCCAAGGGCGTGTATGGCGAAAAGTATGTCTTCAAATACCTATATTATAAAAAAAAGGTTTAAAACTCCCTATTTAAGACTGACCAAGAAAAGACATAAATTACCAGTACTGGGAATCAAAGTCGAGATACTCACTTTCACAGAAAGTGGAAATATACAGAGTATAATAGTATAACATAAATAATATAAAGCGGAGCTAGCACTTTCAATAAAATCAGAGATATATAGAATATAATAGGAAAATAATATTACCAATGTTCAGGCTAACAAATTCAACAACTTAGATGAAATAAGTTTCTTGACAAATGCAAAACTGACTTAAGTATATAGCTTAACAGCTATATATTATTGTATTATACAAATCGGAATTTATAATTAAAAAAATCTTTCCACAAAGATTACTCTAGGCATAGGTTGTTTTACTATTGAATTTTATGCAATTTTAAAGAAATAATGGCTGTCTTTGAAAATGGAGGAGGGAATACTGCCCTGTTCACTTTATGAAGCCACTATAACTGACAGTAAAACCTGACAAGGGTAATATATCAAGATTTCAGACTAATATTTCTCATTTACCTAAATGCATATATTCTTAAGAAAATGTTGGTAAATCACCTCCAGTAGAATGAGAGGCAATTCTGAGACTTATCGCAGGATTGTAAGGTTTGTTTAACATTTGAAAATGAACTCAGTGTAATTTGTCACAGTGATAGAATGAAGAAGGAAAAATATCTCTCAGAAAACTAGTAAGAGAAGGAGCTTTTTACAATGTAAATAAGGGGTATCTAAGAACCTACAACAAATTTCATACTTAATGGAGAAATATTGAATGTTTCCTTCTTAAAATCAGAAATGAAGCAAGGGTGTCTGTTTTCTCAGTTTTTTCCCCCTAACTTTCTGCTTACATTAAAGCAGGTGAAATAAAAGACATAAAGATTGTAAAAGAAGAAAGAACACTGTCTTATTCACTATTCAACATGCTTTTTAAAATAGAAGACCTAAAGGAATCTACAACAGATTTGGTAGAACTAATAAGTGAATTTAGAATAATTATAGGATACAAGTTCTATATACAAAAATAGTCTCCTTATACTAGCAGCAAATTCTTAAAAAATGAAATTTTAAAAAATCAATTTATTAAAAGTATCAGACGAAATATCAGGAAAAAAATTTGACAAAAGATGTGTAAGACATCTACACCAATATGAAACACTGCTGAGAGAAGTTTTAAAAAGACTTATATGAAGACATAGACCATGTTCATGAATTAGAAGGCTCAATATGTTAACATGCCAGTTCTCCCTAAATTGGCATGGCATTGAATCTATAAAGACTTCTAAGTTGAGAGTAGATTCTAAAATTTATGTGGAAATAAAAAGGAACTAAAATAATTGAAACCATTTTGAAAAAGTAAATTTTGCCACTGTTCTCAGGACTCACCACAAACCTGTAGTTAATCCAAAACAATTTAGTACTAGCATAGTTAGTGACATAGTGATCAGGGAATAACTCATGCATTAAAGTTGCCTTGGTCACTCAATGAAGAAAGAGAAGGCTTTTAAACAAATGTGCTAGAACAGCTAAATATACATACAAAAAAACAAAAGAAACTCAAACCCTACCTTATTGCATATAAAACAATGAGATTAATTAATATAAAAGTATATAATGTATGTATAGAGTTTTTAGGAAAAAGCATAGGATATACTTGCCACTTTGGGATAAATGAAGAATTCTTAAAACAAAAATTACTCATCTTAAAGGAATATATAAACTTGACTCCATCAACATGGGAAATTTCAAAAGACATTGTTCAAAAGACATTGTTAAAACAATGAAAAGGCAAGGCACAGACTTGGAGAATATAATATTTACATATCAGTACATATATATGACTGTATTAGTCCATTTTTATGCTGCTGATAAAGACATACCTGAGACCGGGCAATTTACAAAAGAAACCAGTTTAATGGATTTACAGTTCCTTGTGACTGGGGAAACCCCACAATCATGGTGGAAGGCAAGGAGGAGCAAATCCACATCTTACATGGATGGCTACAGGCAAAGGAAAGAGAGCTTGTGCAGGGAAACTCTCCCCTTTTTAAAACCGAGAGACATACTTCATTATGACGAGAACAACATGAGAAAGACTTGCCCCCATGATTCAGTTACCTCCCACCAGGTCCCTCCCACAACACATGGGAATTCAAGAGGAGATTTGGGTGGGGGACACAGCCAAACCATGTCAATGACAAAGGACTTGTATCCCAAAGGACTTGTAAAAAAAACTCCAATCAATAAATATGAGCAGCCCATTTTTTTAAGTGGCAAAAGAAGTGACATAACAAGCACATGAAAAGATACACTAGCCATCAGGTAATCACAAGTCAAAACCATTATGAGACAATTTACACCAACTAGAATGGCTAAAATCAAATAGATTGGCAACACCTAATGTTAATGAAGATGTGGAACTGCCTTTGATTACTGCTGAGTGTGTAACATAGTTGGGAAAATAGTTTGCCTTTTTTGTTTTGGAGACAGAGTCTTGTTCTGTCACCAGGCTGGAATGCATTGTGGCATGATCTTGGCTTACTGCAACCTCCGCCTCTTGGGTTCAGGTGATTCTCCTGCCTCAGGCTCTTCAGTAGCTGGCACTACAGGCATACGCCACGACACCCAGCTAATTTTTTTTATTTTTAGTAGAGACTGGGTTTCGCCATGTTGGCCAGGATGATCTTGCTCTTTTGACCTTGTGATCCGCCCACCTTGGCCTCCCAAAGTGCTGGGATTACAGGCGTGAGCCACTGTGCCTGACCTAGCTTGCCATTTTCTTACGGAGTTAAACATAAACCTGCTTTATGGTCCATAACTTCTACTTTTAGTTTTTTACCTAGTAATAACATGTTTGCTGTAAAACTTGTATGTGTATCAAAAACTTTACTGATAATGGTCCCAAACTTGAAATAACACAAATGTTTATCAACAGGAAAATGGATAAATTGTGGTATGATCATACAATATATTACTATTTACTAATAACAAAAGAGTGGTTAGTAATACATGCGAAAACATGGGTGAATATTAAGCATTGTATGAAGCAAAAGAAACCAGACAGACCTGAAAGAGTACATAGAGTGATTCAGTTTCTTGAAAGTTTAAGAGCAGATCATTAATTTTTTGTTTAGAAACCAGAATGTTGGAGATTAACAGAAAGGGAATATGGTGGCATTTTCTGGTGTGATGGAAACGTCCTATGTTAATAAACTAAGTTGCAAAACAAATCCAAAATTTGTTTGAAGCAGTAGATATCTCTGAGAACTCTGAATTACCAGTAGTTGTGTCTTGCTATAATGCAAAATATGAGATTGGGAATGCCTAGGTGAGTCCATGTAAGCAGGGGCCTAGATATGGGATTTGGTGTGTGTGTGTGTGTGTGTGTGTAGCTTGGACTTTGCCAGATTTACATTTTAGAAAGACTTTTTGTTCCATTTGTATTTCAGAGGCAGTGTTGTATAGAGGGGAGAATAGTTTTAAAACATTACCGTAGTTCATTCCAAAGATACCAAGGTCCTGAATTTTAGGGTCTTGGAAGGAGAATATGCAGGAAATGTTAAAACGAGTTATCTGGAAGAAGACAAGTTTGGAATAATATGAAAGAGTTTTGTCTTAGAATCACTGGGTTGGTGGAAGATGATGCCATTAACAAAGGGGGAAAAGTAGGAGAGAAAAGGAGACTCGTTTTTGGTGGAAAGAAAGAATAATCTGTGACTGTTCTATTTTCTAACTATGCATTAGGGATGATATATGGTGTACTTCATGACCAAAGAATCAATCAAATCTTTTTGTAATGATGGCATAAAATTCCTTTAAGGCTTGTTTTAACACAAGAAGTCAGTTTATTTAACCTCTGTGTACAGAGGAAATACGGAGTTTTAAGATTTTTCTATTTTTTTCTGACAAAGATGAAAGTCTGCATATATTCTAAGAGATACCAGTTTGAATACTGTCACTTATAAGAGCAAATAGCATAAAAGACCTTTAAAAATTGGTGATTATATTTGCCTGGAAAAATAATCCATGTAATTCAGATGACTCAAAAGGACATTGGTAGACAGTGTTACAAGGACACTTTTATGGTTATCAGATATAGTACAGGATTTCATTTTTATGTTTCAGCTTCCAGCTTTATCTAAAATATTTCTTGTAATAGATTTTACTGTAGAATTGTTTCCTAAGGCATCTGTCTCAACAGCCTTTCTCTTATCTATGCAGACTTTTCTTTCTCTGTACCTGTTGAATAGGTGCTTTTTGTCAAAGAAAAAATTAATTTTATAGGTTAGAAAATTTCATTTTATTAGAAACTTAATCTCAGGTAAATAGATGTTTAATAAATTGATACAGTAAGGACATTTTCTAATGAATTGGTTCCTTCAAGAGAGATAAAAGTGAAATATTTCAAAAATACAACTGTTCCCAAGTAGCATTAGAATTTGATTTTGTTAAATTTGTAACTATTTAGCAGTGACTAGGAGACTTGACAATTCTAAGGTATAGTCTCTTTAATTTTTTAGTGATTTCTTTGTAGATATGGAACTGGAATATCCCTTTAGGTATACGTATTTCTGCCAGTGCTGATTGTTACTCTGTAATAGCAGGATTTTTTGAAAATTATTGCTAAACATGACATTTTGCTCTACCTGAAAGCAGTTAAACCATTCCAAAGAGTCTGGAACATTTTACTTAGAACTCTTAAGATTTTCATTTTAACTTTTACAGACAGATTTTTGAGGTGATGTCATTTCGTTTTGCTATAATGTTTTGAGAGTATTCCAGTAGATTATTTCATAGTTTTACTATTTATGAAGGCTTGAACAAGTTATCTTCTTGCATATAAAGGTAGTGAGAGCCTTCTCTAGGTGCCTTCTGTGTTTTTCCAGCTCATGCCTAATATATTTGGACAACTAGGCCACACAACTACTTGGAAATACAAGAGTTAATAGATTTCCTTTTATGGAAACCTCGTGAGGCTTTTTGTGTGGTGGGTGTTGCAGAAACAGCCAACAGAATAACAGAAGTACCACCTATCTGCATCTACCTGCTTTTTTTCTTGTTAAATCTTCTTTGGAATTTGTTTCTCTTACAAGAAAGAGTAGCAGCATTCATTTTTTTTTTTCTTAGCTTAGAGTCTTTTATTTTATTTTTTTGTTTTCTAAAGCTAGAAAACACTGCTTTGCCTTGAAATCTAAAACTGCTTGGAATTAAAACTGCTTTGCCTCTCAGTTTCATATTTGATAAATAGAGTTAGGAAAACTTTTATAAATGTGTGCCTCTGAAAGACTTGGAGAATGAAGATGTACTTAAGTTTTGTCACTAGTTTTCATTGGACGGAAGTATAAAGTTTTGCAACGTTGTATTTTATATTGGTACGCAGTTGAAAGTATAATGGTGAATGAGTAGGACTAAATAATTTACACATTATATGAGAAAGTAGGCCAGGTGCTGTTGCTCACGCCTGTATTTCAGCACTTTGGGAGGCTGAGGCAGGTGATCACTTGAGGCCAGGAGTTCAAGACCAGCCTGGCCAACATGGTGAAACCCCATCTCTACTGAAAATACAAAAATTAGCTGGGTGTGGTGGTGCACGCCTATATTCCCAGCTACATGGGAGGCTGTGGCATGAGAATCACCTAAACCTGGGAAGTGGAGGTTGTAGTCAACCAAGATCATGCCACTGCACTCCAGCCTGGCAATACAGCAAGACTGTGTCTCATAGATTAGATTAGATTAGATTAGATTAGATTAGATTAGATTAGATAGATAGATAGATAGATAGATACTGTGAAACCCAGTGCTAGAGTGTTTATATTAATAAGTAAAGATAGGTAGAGTATCGGAACAAAAACAGCATGGGAAACTTAACAGTTTTGGGGAATTAATGAGTAATCAGGATTCAAAACAAGTGTCAGATGAGTCAGGGGAAATGAGAAAAGTAGAAGTGGAAATTTTAGGGGTGCTATTAGAGAAATTCAGTGAGGAAGAAAGGGTTCACAGTTCCTTGTTGACTGATGGATGTGGTGATTTTAAAAATTACCCTTGATCTTGCCGACACCCATTTATGTAAAATTCGACACCCATTTATGTAAAAATTGCAGGTAAAAGCTAGTGGAGAACAAAGGTCAGTCAGCAGGAGAAAAGTGATGTACTGATAGAGGTGAAGATGCTGGCTTTAGAATTGAGGTAGAAATCTGGTTTTGAGTTTGGAAGAGAAGTATTCAAGTAGAAACCATTTTAAAATTTTATTTGCTTTGAATCTGTGAGTATATGAACATCTTCCCTAAGCAAGAGGCTTTAAAAGAGTTGAATAATATATGGAAAATGGTGTGCTTAAATATTTTTACATTCATATGCAATTAATAAAATTTATATGCATAAATAAAAGCATTACCTCATACCTTCTTAATTGAACATAAACATTTGAATTATTACTGGTTTTACACACCCAAACAAAAGTTCTGGGTTTACTGGAGGAATGGAAGGGAAAGATCTCTTTCATTCCCTCAGTAGACTTTTCCCATTCAGGATCATGGGAAGATGCTGAAGAACCATAGAACTGTAACACAGGCAGACCTAATGCTTCGTAAGTTGTGAACCACAAAATTTTGGGCCCTTTTTCGGTGTTGCTGGAGTGTTTTTATATTTGAAAATAGGCTTTGTTGTATTATTAAGGGAGTCCCCATTCCCACATTCTCATAGTATCATTTATTTAAAATGAAGACTTTTATAATATTTGGCACTAAGATATGAATACTTAGTAGTCACCCTCTGGAAGCTATTAACTAACTGAGGGAGTGTCAGGTGGTGTAAATGTTGATCGTTTACTACAGTAACTGGCTTGGTTCTTGAGAGAAAAGGACATATCTTTTAGGCAACCTGTATGTAATGTAAAGTTTGTATTTTAGTTCCTTCTATAGTGTAGTTGTTTAAGAGCACAGACTAGGAATCATACTCCCTGAGTTTAATCCTTTCTCTACTACCTCTTGTCTCTACCACTTAGTAACTATATCATCTTGGGCATTTAACTAATTGTTACCTGTAAATGGAGTTGATAGGTCGTGATGATAGCAATCTGAGAGTTATAAATTGCTTGGCATGTAGTTAATTAGCAGTGAATGTTAAATATTGATGCAAAATAAAATTACGTCTTTTCTGTATTTTTCCAAGAAGTCAAGATCTTTGTCTTATCCTTTGATTCTCAAAAGTTTCTTACCTTCTTTCTGTGTTATTCAGCTGTTGTACTTCTGCTCAACATCCGCTGTCCAGAAAACATCCAATACAAATCCAAAATAAATTATTTAATATCCATAATAATAGGTTTAGGCAGGCTTTTGCCTTTTGGGAATTATTTTTGGAAAATCATTTGAAAGGGGAAACCTTTTTTCTCCTTATGGGTACAGCAATAGGTAGTATCTTTATTGGTGTTTTTTTTCCTTGTCTTTCTCCCAGAAGGAAAAGGACAGACCAAATTAGGAGAAACTGAAATTTACTTTTTTAAGTATCCTGATACCGTAACCTATAACACATGGGGCTTTAGGTTGGCTTGTGAAGTATTTGCTCTTGTTATTCAAACAAACTAATGAACGAGAACAGATTATCAAGTTTCAGTCTTCAGACTCCTTTGTCAAAAAAAGGTCTTAGTCCTGTATCAGAAGAATATGTGTTCCTTGTTGACTGATGGTGGTTGTTGTGTGTGCCAATTATATGTTTTAAAGTATATGCGCATTTTTTGGATTCTGTGCTTTAGCTTACATTTTCTGTTAACCGGCCTAGAGATGATTTTGTTAGATAAGATACTACAAAATGCAAAGTTCAGGCTCTTCCTTTTGACAAATTCAGGTGCCCTGTACACACACAAATCTTTGTCAGTAGTGAAAGGACATGAGATAGCTTCCTGTAGTTTTTTTTTTTTTTTGAGACGTGGTCTCGCTCTGTTGCCCAGGCTGGAGTGAAGTGACGTGACCTCCGCTCACTGCAAGCTCTGCCTCCCAGATTCACGCCATTCTCCTGCCTCAGCCTCCCAAGCAGCTGGGATTACAGGTGCCCGCCACCACGCCCAGCTAAGTTTTTGTATTTTTTTTTTTTAGTAGAGACAGGGGTTTCACTGTGTTGGCCAGGATGGTGTCGATCACCTGACCTCGTGATCCCCCTCGGCCTCCCAAAGTGCTGGGATTACAGGCATGAGCCACCGCGCCCCAGCCAGCTTCCTGTAGTTTTTTCATACTTCTGATAGCTAGCCACCAAATTTTCTTTTTTTTTTTTTTTTTTTTTTTTTTTTTTTTTTTTTTGAGAGGGTCTCGCTCTCACCCAGGCTGGAGTGCTGTGCCGATCTCAACTCCTGCAAGCTCCCCTCCCGGTTCACCCATTCTCTCTTGGTCTCAGCCTCCCGTAGCTGGGACTAAGGCGCCGCCACGTCGCCGGCTAGTGTTTTGTAGTTTTTAGTAGAACGGGGTTTCACGTGTACCAGGATAGTCTCGATTCCTACCTCGTGATCCGCACCTCTCGGCTCCCAAGTGCTGGGATTACAGCTTGACACCGCGCCCGCTCCAAGATCCAAGATTTTCAGGGCAATATATTCAGAAGCCAGAGCTTACTCTTCTGTACAAAGACAACCTAAGGGAATTTTTAAATGCATTGGCTGGCCGTTCAAGTATATAAACCTAAGTGAAACTCCTACAGTAAAATATGACTTAAGTATAGCTTGAGTCTATATATTATCTCTTACCTTCTCTGGTCATCCAGTAAAATCATCACTACCATCATCTTCCAGTCCTAGACAAAGTCCCTTTTAAGCACATCACTGTTTTACCTTATAGCACATAACCATAGAAAGTATCTGGTTCAGGTACTGGTTAGTCCAGCTCCCCACTATAAGGTATCAGGAATCATAATCGTTTTGTTCACTCTGCTGTACCCTCAGAACGTAAAACGTTGCTAGACACATACCTGAATACCCAGTAAATGTTTAAGGAATTAATGAGTGAATTAATTTTGAAGACACTTTGGAGACCAAGATAATCTTACAGTCTTATAGATATTATTGAACATACACAAACACATTATATTGTTTATAGGTTGTGTTGAATGTTTTGGAAATACCATAAATTACCTAAAGGTTTATACAAAATGGAGTATACATGCATATTTCTGAATGTGTCAAGATCCTTCATTTTAGCTATAGTGTCAGAAATATCCTTGAGATCCTAAAAGATTGAGAACCATTGATTTGGCATAGTAGATTGCAAGTCCTTCAAACAACTCTATTTAAATATTACCTATTTTATAGACATTTTGAATAATGTTTTTATTTTTTGGTGAAGATTTGGAATGAAGGCCATTAACTAATTTGTTGATTGAATTATATTACTTTAAATCTCACGGTAATAGAATAAGATAATTAAGTTCATGAGTGATTTAGAGTATATTGATGTTAATAGTCACAAAATATTAGGTAGTTTAGATGGTAATAGTAATATATTAGAAGAAGCTCATTGTAAGTAAGCCATAATTGGATTGACTGCATTATCAGTTTTATAAACTTTACATTCTTTGGTCCCACATTCAAGTACGTTTTTCAAATCGAACAGTTTATCATTTCTCAGGTAAAATTATAATCTTCCTAATTTTTGTCAACCTAGTTTTTTCACTTTTAAAAATATTCATATTAGTTCATTATAAGATGATTAAATTACAAGGTACAGTCATAAATCTTGGAGATAGTGATAGGGATACCCTCTGAGAAATGCATTGTTAGCTAATTTTGTCACTGCATAAATGTCATAGAGTACATTTACACAAACATGCTACCCATGTAGGCTATATGGTATATGTAGCCTTTTGCTCCTAGGCAACAAACTTGTACAGCATGTTACTGTTCTGAATACTGGAGGCAGTTGTAACACAGTAGTAAGTATTGATGTTTCTAAACAGAAAAGGTACAATAAAAATACGGTATTATAATCTTATGGGACCACCATTGTATATGCGGCCTGTCAATGACCAAAATGTAGTTATGTGGCACGTGACTGTGATTGTATTCTTTAGTCATTGGACAGTTTCTTTATGAGATTACATTTTAATGTTGTTATTAATAATTACTCTTTATAATACTGTTGAGAAACACATTAACAGCGATCTTAACTAATTGATAATTTCATTTAATAATAGGTGGATAGGATTTTATTCCTTTGAAAGCCTAGCATTTGAATTTTAAGAATTATTTAAGTATTCTCAGGTATGTTTTAAGTTCTTTTGGAAATTTGTAGTTTTTTACATAAATAGGAAAATTCATACATTCTTTTATTGTTGATATATAAAGACTATTTTTTAATGTCTTTCAGCCAATGGTAATGATAGTAAAAAATTTAAAGGAGAAGATAAAATGGATGGTGCTCCTTCTCGTGTACTTCATATTCGAAAATTACCTGGGGAAGTAACAGAAACTGAAGTTATTGCTTTAGGCTTACCTTTTGGTAAGGTGACCAACATCCTTATGCTGAAAGGAAAAAATCAGGTACACTTCTTTTGGGATTTATGAAATGTTAAATCCCAAACTATCCAGCAGGTGTGAATTAATTGTAAAAGGGAGAAAATAGTAGGTTATGTTTCTTAAGGAACAGAAGTCGTATTCTCAGTTTTTCAAGTAGGTATCTGTGGGAAACTAATGCTAGGTAGCCAAATTGAATGAATCACTATAGTTTTTAAACTTTGCCTTTTGAATTCACTTTAGGGCTGTAATTGAGTAATTGTTATGAAATTGTGGAAAATACAAATGAAGTATTTCTTTTACTGTGGCTCTGTCTTGGATATCAGAAATCAGTAGGAGTACTAGTCGCATCTTTCCTTAGGCTTATTTTATGAGAATATGCAATTTTATTTAAAAATATTAAATGATGCCATTTAAAATAATTTATGAAATTTAACACTCCCTTTTATATACTTAAAGTTAATCTGACATTTAATTTGTAATGTTTTCTTTGTCTCTGTATAATTATACTGCTTTTAAATGACTTGGAAATCTTATATTCCCTAGGGTAGAAGTGGTAAAATTCTGATGCTAGAATATATTTACATTTTCTCTAGCATTTGTTGTGGGAATAGATTTGTGGGTGTGAAAAATCATAGGTAGAAGGTAGAAGCAGCATGTACTCAGTTCTAACTTTCTTCTGAGGTTAGCTTTAACTGTATACCTAAACTTCAACAAGCGATTTCTAATTCTACTTATTAGAACATTTAAAAGTAACTTGAAAGATTATATTCTAGATAATTGATTAAAATCAGCTGAATAGATTGCTCAGATATTAATTTTATTTGAATTTAAAGTATTAAAAATTGTGCTACTTAAATTTTCAGGCATTTTTGGAACTAGCAACCGAGGAAGCAGCTATTACTATGGTTAATTACTATTCTGCTGTGACACCTCATCTTCGTAACCAACCGATATATATCCAGTACTCGAATCACAAAGAACTAAAGACAGATAATACATTAAACCAAGTAAGTATGTGTAGGTGCATAAATAAAATAGCCTAGAACATATTGTGAATCTCGTAAACATTAATAGGAAGGAAATGTTTACCTGTTCAGATGTTCCTTATAGGCATTTTCTTGTTATTTTTAAGGTATTTTCATGCAGAATGTTTCTGAGTATTAAATACTATGTCATTTTGAATTCCTTTAAACCCCTGATCAAATGTTCTTTTTCTTGTTGCAAGTTAAAATTTTTGTGGAGCTTATCAGGTAGGATTTGTTATTAGCATAAACTATTTATACGATTCTCCTCCTTAGAATTTAAGGTATGAAGTTCAGTGCCTTTGGTTATTTGACTTTTTTTATAGGTCTTAATTTCTTATGGAAAAAAAATTTTTGAAGATATGTTAGTTTTCCTGGAAAAGAGAATCTTAAGGATGAAGAATAATGAATGTATGACTGTTTTAAAAATGTAGTGTTAAAGATATTATTTAAATTAATATATTTAAAAATAGCATTAGAATGTTTTCTGACCTACATTATAAGACGCTTGTAATGATCCTAAAACTTCAGCTGTTTTAATATAGTTTTAAAACTATGAATCTTTCACTGTCATAAAATACTTTCTTCTTAATAAACAATAGGTAACGGAAAACTATTCTCATAGATTTGTCACTTTACAAAGTGACAAAATCGTTTAGTTTTATGAAAATAAGCTTGTAAAACTTTTTACCTAAAAGATATGGACTGAACTTTCAGCCTGTTTTTTTATTTGATGATGAATTTTTAATTTCTTTTGAAAAAGAATGTGTGGCTTTAATAATTATCAAATGAGGAAGAATACCAAAAGAAATTATCTGCTGTTTTCTTTTTACTTAGATTTTTTTTTTTTTTTTTTTTTTTTTTTTGCATTTTTTAACTTATTTTAACAAATAATTGTATATACTTAACGGTGTACAAGGTGGTGTTTTAATACATATATATTGTGGAATGATCAAATATGGCTAGTTAACATACTCATCATTTCCAATATTTACAATTTCTTTATGGTAAGAACATTTAAAATTCCTTTAGTATACAGTGGAATGTGGAAAAACTGTTTTTCCTCTGCTCGCACCACAACCATCAACACAGAAGGCTTCTGTGGCCAGAAATGTGGGGGAATTTTTTTTCCACATGGCAAGCAAGCAGTCAGGTCTGCAGTGTTCTCCAACTTAGCTCAGTTTCAACACTATCTGCCAGGAGATAGCATCAGATCCCACAGGTTGAGGGCTCAGTCCCACAAGATGTCCTCAGACACCAGCAAGTCAGGCCTCTGGAACTTCTGATTGACCAGCTTCAAGTTAGGGTTCCCACAGCCCCCTTTTTGGATTTGTTAATTTGCTAGAGCAGCACAGAGAACTCAAGGAAACATTTACTGAGATTTACTAGTTTATTGTAAAGGATATTACCAAGGATAATAAGCCTCTAATCATGCTTTGGTCTTTCAGGTGACCAGTCCCTATCCTGAAGTGGGGCTGTCAGCCATCAGCCAACTCATTAGCATACAATAGTATGCATTCCAGTAGTTGCCATGCTGTACAGTAGATCACCAGAACCATTCTTCCTGTCTAAAACTTTGTACTTTGACCATCATCTCCCCTTTCCCTGTTCATTCCTCCCTCCCCCAGCCTCTGGTGACTATCTTTCTACTCTCTACTAATGTGAGTTCAGCTTTTCTAGATTCCATATGTAAGTGAGATAATGTGGCGTTTGTCTTTCTTTCTTTGGCTTATTCACTTAGCACACACAGTGTCCTCTTAAAATAGCATTTAATGTCCCATTTCTGTTTCATTATTATTTAAGTAATTTGTAAGCACATTCTCATTTTAAAAGATTAAACGAAAGGAACACGTAAAGAATAAAGCTGGGGACTGGGCTTGGTGGCTCACACCAGTAATCCCAGCACTTTGAGAGGCTGAGGCGGACGGATTACCTGAGGTCAGGAGTTCAAGACCCACCTGACCAACATGGCGAAACCCTGTCTCTACTAAAAATACAAAAAGGAAAGAAAAAAAATTTAGCTGGGCATGGTGCCAGATGTCTATAATCCCAGATACTCGGAGGCTGAGGCAGAGAGAGTTGCTTGAACCCGGGAGGTGGAGCTTGCAGTGATCCCAGATGCACCACTGCACTCCGGCCTGGGTGACAGAGTGAGACTGCCAAAAAAAAGAACAAAGCTGGCGCCTACACATGGATGTGGAGGAGGGGGACTTAGGATGACCCTTGGAAGCCCCATTGAGAGGGGATATTTGAATAATGATCTTCAAAGTGGTTAGGGAATAAGCCACTTAACTTCAGACAGAAGGAATAATCAGTGCAAAGTTCTTCTGTTGGAAAAAATGCTTTTACAATTTTATTTTTCATTTTCTAAAGCCCTTCAATCTCCTTTGGTCATCTTTTTTTTGTAGTCGGTTATGTCTTGTGACAGCAGTACTTTGAGGATACTAATTACAGTATTTAAAAAATACATCACTATATGCTGAGTTATTTTTTCAGTGTTAGCATTTATGCTTATCTTGTTCTCACTCTCTTCATCCCCCGTTTGTTGTCTCTTCGTATTTCAGAATGGACAATTACATTTTGTTAAAGTTGTGTGCTTTCCTCTAGGATAAAGTAATGAAGAGTGTCTACTAAGCTGTTACTCCCATTCCCCCCACATACCAAAGAGCTCTTATTCTGGGTCACAAAACTCCCTTTAGAATTTCTGGTACCAGCAGGGCACTTTGGCTCGTGCCTATAATCCCAGCACTTTGAGAGACTGAGGTAAGTTCAGGGCAGCAGTGAACTGGTCACACCACTGCACTCCAGCCTCGGCAACAAAATGAGACCCAGTCTCTTAAAAAAAAAAGAAATAAAGAAAGAAATTCTGGTTCCTTTAAGAGAGAGTTTTTTGTTGTTGTTTAATGGTGAGGGTACAAGTTGGTCAGAGGAGGGAGAAGAGAAATTTAGCTCTTTGTTAATGAACTAGACTTTCTGTTCTTCCGTTTTTCACCCACTCCCTCCTCCTGTGAACCTGCCAATTTCTAATTTGGTTCCTGTGACTGCTACCAGTATGACTCCTCTTTGCTGTGTGTTCACTGTGTCTCCAGTCTGTTTGGTTCCATTCATTTTCTGTGTTCCAGGAATTTGATAAAATTATTCTCAGCTAATGATGACCTTCCCTCCCTTCAGTGTTTATTTTACATTCATTCACTTCTATGCATTTTAATAGGGTTTCATAATAGAAGACATACAAATGAGTATGCATTAACCATGAATTCTTCCACATCCCTTCATGAAATCACCAGGTCCTATTAGTTCACACTTTTTAATTATCTGCCTGGTTTTCTCCATCTTTCCTGCTACTTGTATTGCTCAAACACACTCATCTGTTGGCTATGTTACTACAATAGTTATCTTTATAAACTACTTTCTTTTTCTTTTGCCTCTTGGAATTTTTTCTCCCTAGTACAGCCAGTGCATATCTTTCTCAAATGCACGTATCTAAGTTACTCCCATGCAGTAGGTCCTGTTCATGCTCAGGGTAAAGGCCTTTTCTGAGATTACTACTCTTTGTCCTCTGTCTTATGACTATTTCCACCCTATTTGCTTATGCTTCGGTCCGAAAAGTAATGGTATATCCTGTAACCTGGCATGCTTTCTCCTGATGTTAGTTGTTTGCTGCCATTATGTCACTACTCTCATGCATGGAATATTGTGGGTTGGCCTGCCTTTTGCACCAACCTTCCTCCACCTCACACTTCACATGACCAGTGTTAAATGTCTTGAGGTCTCCCTTTAGCTATTACTTCCCCTAAAAGCTATCCCCTGATAAGCAAAGAGGAGATTGGGTTTGGATTGAGAGCCTTAACTCCAAATGAGATACTGCTATGCACATAACCAGAGTGGCTAAAATTAAAAGGATAGGTAATAAAATATTGGTGACGGCCAGTTTTGAAAACTTGAAATATCTGCTAAAGTTGAGCATATACTATTCTTTGACGTAAACTCAAAGTTTACTCCTAGGAGGAGTAAACTCGCTCCTAGTTAAACATACCTGAGAATATATACATATGTATGTTAAAAGATATGTCCAAGAAAATTCATGGAACACTGTATGTAGTAGCCCAACAAACTATAAATGATCCAAATGTTCAACAGCAGCAGAATATGTTGTGGTGTATTCATTTAGTGGAATATTGCTTTTTTTTTTTTTTTTTTTGAGATGGTGTTTCAAGCCTAGGCTGGAGTGCAATGGCGTGATCTCAGCTCACCGCAACCTCTGCCTCCCAGGTGCAAGTAATTCTCCTGCCTCAGCCTCCCGAGTAGCTGGGATTACAGGCATGCACCACCATGCCAGGCTAATTTTGTATTTTTAGTAAAGACGGGGTTTCTCTGTGTTGGTCAGGCTGGTCTCGAACTCCTGAGCTCAGGTGATCCACCCACCTCGGCCTCCCAGAGTGCTGGGATTACAGGCGTGAGCCACCACGCCCGGTCAGAATATTGTATGGTAATTAAAATGGACAAGCTACTGCTACCTGCAGAACATGGGTAGTGTACATCATAATTACTGAAAGAAGCCAAACCTAAGTAGAATATATCTGATATGATTCCATTTATGTAACATGGAGGAAGCATGAGTATGGCTTACAGAGTGTTGATAATATGTTGTTTTTTATCTGGGTAGTTATTTCACAGAGATGTCCAATTTGTGGTATTTTATGGAGCTTTATAGTTAGGTTTTGTGTCCTTTTCTGTGTGTATGTAATATTTTGGTAAGAAGTTTTATTAAAATCTATGTTGGCAAGCCAACACTGCTCCATTAATTATAAGAAAAAATATATGAAGTCTTTAAAAAAATGAAATCATAAAGAAATGTATGAAGTAATTTGTTACTGGTGTGGGAGAACATGATTGTTAAGCCATAAAAGGAAGATAGAGAACAGTGAGTAGTGTTAAATAAAAGTATGAATAGTATTGAACTAAAAAGTATGAATAGTATTGAATAAAATATGAATAGTATTGGGAAAAAAGTATGGAATAAGTATAATATATATATATATATATATATATGCTTGTAGATGTAGCTAGTATCTCTGGAAGGATACCTAAGATAATACTGTGAGGGGTTGGTAGGGGAAAATAGAATGGATGACAGAGTTGAAGGGGAATTTTTAATCTTTTACACCACTCTTATACCATGATCATGGATTCCTATTTTAAAAAACACATTTTATTATTTGAAGCAGTAGATGTGTAGTGTTTTTCTAAGTTGTGGTAGTCTATGCTTGTTATTATAGATAAATACCGTAAGAACATGTTCACTAATGAAGATAATATTGCAATGAGCTACTTAAAATATTTAAATATATTTAAACATTTGAATAGCTACTGCTCCGTAAATCTAATTTTACCAATTTACAATTAGTTTTTCAATGATAGTATCAAGATGTCTACTAAAATAAATAATCTATCACATTTCAAAATGTTGGATTTTAATTACTAAGTCATTTTGGCTAATATATAAATTTATAGATAAAATTAAGTAGCATTTAAATGATTGTGTAGATATGTATCTGGACTCTCAAGCCGTGTGATCTGTGATTATATAATATTTTAGTAAAATGACTGTTCTTGTTTATTCTCCTAAGTATCTTAATTCTTTTGTATTCTCTTTCATTAACTGTTAATATAGATTTTTCAAACTGTAAAGCTATGTATAGGTATTTGTGGTATTTGTCATTGTTATACTTTAGAACTATTTGCCTTTGTTGTTTTTTGACCACAGATAAGGTAGAAAGAAATTATGTCCTTATCATAGACTCTGTCATAATAATAATAGGAAAGGGATAATAGTAATAAAGGTAATCTTTTGGAGCATTTAACGTAATATTTGATTGGCAGATTTCCTACAAATACTGTGTTTATTCAATTTTATGGTTATATTTTTTCACATTTTAAGATCTCAGAAATTTGATGTGTCCTGGAGTAGTCTATCTTCCATAGTTCAATTGGCAATATCTATTAGTCATACTTAAAACAATAGTGCATTTTATAATTGATGGTGTGTTTGATACCGTAAAATGTATGGGAAATATCGTTCATATAATATCTTGAAGTTTACCTGAGAATTTTTTGGTTTTGGACTGGAGTACACATCGGTTTCTTTTCTAAAAATTTTGGTGTCAGAAGTTAAGTGTAGTATGAAAAATGTGTTTATTTTCTGCACGTTCCTATTTTAACATTGTATTAGAAATAATAAGCTTTATGGGAGTTCTTTTGGATAATTCAGTAACCCCCTTGTTGAGATTTACAATGTAACTGTTTTATGGAGTGATTAATGTTAAAGTTTTATTGTTCTCTAAATTTCTGTTTAAAACATTTTCTGATGATACATGTGTCTGTAAAACTACATCTTGTTTTTTGAGAATAAATTATATATCATATCTTTACTTGTTCAACATTGATCCCAAAGCCTGGATAATTTTTTTGAATGAAATACTAGTCGAATATTTGATTTATTAAACAGGTAGTATCTGGCTCATGGCAGGTGCTTAAAAATGTTTGTTGAGTGGCCATTAAATGTTGTTTAATCTGTGTAAGTTCTAGGAACAAAGTGAACTAGTAGTGTAACAGGTAGCAAAGTATGTGACAATAATGGGTATGTTTCTAAACTACATAATATTAATTTCCAGCGTGCTCAAGCAGTTCTTCAAGCTGTGACAGCTGTCCAGACAGCAAATACTCCTCTTAGTGGCACCACAGTTAGCGAGAGTGCAGTGACTCCAGCCCAGAGTCCAGTACTTAGAATAATTATTGACAACATGTACTACCCTGTAACACTTGATGTTCTTCACCAAGTAAGTTTAATCTGCATAATTACCTATAAATTAGAGAAATAATAATATAGTAAATAAGTAACATTTTGTTTTTAATGTTTTAACAGATATTTTCTAAGTTTGGTGCTGTTTTGAAGATAATCACATTTACAAAAAACAACCAGTTTCAAGCTTTGCTCCAGTATGGTGATCCAGTAAATGCTCAACAAGCAAAACTAGTAAGTCTTTCTTTTGAGATAGTGATTTTTTTAAATTGAAATGTATATGTAAAAAATATACTATATACTTAATGATATCTGGCAGCCATAGATGTAGTAGAACTTAATAGCATTAAAATAATATTAAGAAACCGTTAATATGTCATAAAAAAGGCAATATTTATTTCAGGAAAATCATTAGGTTGTATTAACCATAATGTAGGCTTTCTATTATTTTACTTTTTTTTTTTAAATTTAAGGACAGAAGTTTCTATTCTTAAGAAAAAAGCTGGACTATATTGTGGATGTGCACCTGCATAAGATTTGAAGTGGCTTTTAGTGGGAATTTCAAAGTAATTAATTTTCAAGAGAGTTTGGCTGAAATACTCAGATGTGGCTCAGATGCTATGATAGGCTCTCAGTTTATTTAAAATTATATATTATCTTTAATGTCTTTGTTTTTAAAGGTTTTATGAATAGGTTTCTAGTCACTTTTTATTTATATCATTTATCTTTTTTGTCATTGTTATATATGGAAGATGTGAGGTCATTGAGAAATGTAAAATTTCCCATCAAGGTTGCCACTGAAAACTGCATACCACAACTTTGCTTCCAAGTACCTTAATCTTCTGTTTGTATATCTGAAATCTACTTTTGCTCTGTCTCTTTTTGTGCCGTAGTATCTCATTATTATTACTATTCCATTATTAAGCCATTAAAAATTCATTATTAAGCCATTATTACGAAACCATTTAATAAGCTTACATTTGTCTTAACTGGTTTTCTTTCTTTCGTTCGTTCTTTTACTTTCAGATTAATTATTGTCTCTAATACTTAAATGCTTCCTCCAGATCAAGATTACTTCTGTGGAGCCCAGACCATTTTTTATAATGGTTTCATTGCATTTGCTTCCTCACAACCTCATTTCTGGAGCAAAATTAGTTGTAGGTAGCAGAAAGGCTAAACAAGTAATAATAGCAAAATTGTGATAGTTTACCAAATGCTATAATCTCATTTTTTCTGACCACTACTCTATGTTGTCAGCAAAACAGGGGTTTCCCCTTTGTTACAAGAGGATGCTAAGATTTAAAGGTGAATTACTTATAATGAACACTGCCTATAAGGTAGACGTTTTTTCAGTCTCAGGCTTTCTTTCAGTATGCTGCTCCTCACTGGTTCTCAGGTATAATCTAATCTTATTTTGCTTTCCTCTTCAGGCATAGATTGACAATTAGAATTCTTTTTTTTTTTCCCAAAAAATGATTATCGTCCTTTCACATGCCCTGGCTACCAAAATCAATGTGGTATGAGGTTTTATGAATAGGAGACAACCTAGAAATCATGGTTTCTGTGACATTTTTTCACAACTTCAAACATTTAAATATAGTCTGCATTTTTCTTGGTGTGGAATATTTTCCTTGCTCTTCTGACTCCAAAGAAAAGTATTTGTTAGAGGACCAATTAAATAAAATTTGATTGGGGATTATACCATATTTGAGCTATAATTCTTATGGGGAAAATAGTTTATATGTGTATCTTGTCTGAAGTAGTACATGGTTACATTTAATCTCATAAAAGTACTTCAATTATGTCAGCTGTTTGCAATTTTCGTTTAATCTTCTGTGAACAGATACTAAGCATCCAACTATAATATTGATGTTTGTGCACAGGTATGCGCTCAGGTCGTCTTGACAAAGATTTAAAGTTATAATTCTAAGACAGTAGATAATTGTTTTATTAAGTACTTATTCTGGTATCAGAACTCACACTTCACTTATTAGAGAAAGAAAAGGAAATTTGTTTCCTAAACTTGCTTTACCCCATTACCTTGTAATCTAGACCCTTTGGTAAAATTTACATTTTTGATAACTACAGTAATGTTCATTTTACATGCCTGCATCTGGGCTCTACTAGAGAATATCACATAATAACATAATCTGACAATTGGTACCAGTTTAAATCCATCAGCATCAACTACAAAGAAGCCCCCTACTCTAGTTTAAAAATCTCCTCACATTTCTTCAGTCAACAGTTTTCTGTTTTCACAATGCATCTATCAGATAGAAATTTTCCCTTCTACCATATCTCTCCTCACTCTCACTTGCTTGAAGAAGAAAATCACATGGAAGCTTCCAGTTTTTCTTGCAAAATCTGCTAATACTGACACTTGTCTTTCTCTTCTAATAAAAGGCATAGATGTTTAGTTATCTAAGACCCATAAACACCAAAGCCTATCGTCTTTTGCCGCTCAAGAGACTGAACTATCCGTCATCCCCTCTTTCTCATTTGTTTCTCTCTATATTGGCCACTTTTCACCAGTTTCAAGTATTCTCAGCCTCTTTAATTTTAAATGAATTTACCTTCAACTTTCAATCCATCCATCTATAACTCTACATACTTTCTATCACCCTGCCTCCCCTCTCCCTTTTCACTCCTGACTTCTTAAGTAGGCTATCCTTGTTGTTTGTTATCTTCTCATTTCTCTACTATAATTTGGTTTTAGCACTGTTGACCCAAATTACTCTTCCCCAGTGTCACCATTGATTATTAGAGTAGCTAAATGCTAGTGGTATGATTCAGTCCTTGTCTTACTTAATATCTAGATAATATTTGACACTGTGCACCATTATCTTAAAATTCTCTTTCTTCCTGGTCTCTGATACTTCTCACCTAGATTTATCCTACCCCTCTGTTTCTTCCTTGTCATGTCACTCCCCTTCTACCTGGGAGGCCTCACCTGCTCTCACAGCTCCGTTAAACCTCTGTGATTCAGACAGTGTTCACATCACATTTTCTAGCTCAGACCTTTCCTAAGAGACCCACACTAAGAACCTGGCAGTCTAATGATTATCTTCAAACTTAATATGTTCAATCCAGCTCCTGTTTTTGGTGTCTGCTGTTAGTAAAGTGCAAGATACCAACTTCAGTCTCATTAACAAGCCAGAAAACATGGTATTTTTCCCCTTCCTTCCAGCCTGTCATTAGATATTATTGATTATACCTCCTAAATTTTTGTTGAATCTGGCCTTTTTTCTCCAACTCTTTTGCTGCCACTGCAGTCTAAGCCAGTGGTATTCAAGATGCTGGTCTCTCAAGGTAGTTAGTGTATGTCAAACTGAAATCAGCATACTTCTAGCAAACAGTATGCTTAATGTTGATATTGACATAAATTTTGACACAGACTTACATTCATGCAGAGTAGCCTGGGCTGCTGGACCATGAATCATAATTTGAGTAGCATTGATGTAGTAATAGTTCTCTTTCATATCTCTACTTCCTTGGCCTTCTGACTGAACTCACCATTTTGACATCTTCCCCTGCCTCCATTATTTTTCCACAGAGTACTAAGAATGATATCGTTCTCAAGTCATATTGCTTCTAATCACAATACCCTTTAGTGACTTTTTTGTACTTGTGATGAAGTCCACAGTTCTTATCATGGATCATGGCTTATAAAACTCTAAATCAGTCCTCAGCTTGCCTCTCCAATCTCCTCTCATGCCTTTTTAGCTGTATTGTACTTCTTTAAATAGCTTGCATACACTGTATTTTCTCTAATGTCTTGATCTTACAGATTGCTGTTCCATTTGCTAATACTATTTTTTTCTCTTCATCTCCTTATGCCCAACTTCTGCTTCTCTTTGTCTTTCAAGTATCAGTTTAGAAGCCTCTTTCTGAGAGAAATCTTCTGTAACATTTCAACTAGATTAGATCCCTTCCTTTCTTAGTTCTCAGTACCACACGTACAATTTTTAATTTGTTAAATGTGTATATTTTCTGTTGGACTGTAAGTTCTGAGTACCATGTCTGCTTTGTTCTCTGCCGTATTAAGCATTGACATTTAGGGCGAAAATCAGAAGTCATAGTAACAATCTTAATTATCTATAAAAAGTATTTTATGCGATCCTCATATTTATTAAAGAAAACACCTTAATACCTTTTAGAAAATCTTGTTTATTTATTGGAAAGTAGTGTATTAGGCAAAGATGTGCCTTCTTGGCATTCTAATTCAGCTTTTGTAATGTTGAGGAATATAATTACTTGATGCATAAAATACCAGTCTTTTAACAGTATAATAAGACAGCTAATGTAATCTCCTTTTCACCTGGGATTTAAAATTGTTTTATGTAGTCCTTACATTATAACACACGTGAGTAGGAAATGGTTCTTTTGTTTTGTTATTAGAAACAGCTTTTCAGAAACATTATGTCTTTATTAGGAGTATCTAGTTGACACTGGACAGTGATACTGTGTCTTCTGGAAGTCCTGTTTATATGATCATTTTATTTTAACGTATAAGTGGGTTGTTTCTTATTATTTATTTCTTCCAGGAGATTTCATTTCATCACTAACTAATAATAAAAATAAATATGAGGTAAAAGGTTTGTGAAAGTAAGATTATGTCATTCATTTCCTTCTCACAGAGGACACATTGCTTTATGCAGATTCTTTGAGAGACCTAATGGAATTGTCCTTTCCTAATATCTTGGGCAAAGATTCTGCTTGACATCTGCTTAATTTACAATCTGTATATTTTACATTCATATTAATGGAGAATTTATGATGAAATCAGTGGTTTTAGGATGCTTTAGGAAAATCCTGCATAATCTACCAGGGTGGGGTCGATAGTGGTAAATAATTAGTCTGAAATATTACATTAGTATTATAAGCTTAATTTTGTGTTGTTGATTTTGATAATTTTTCATGACTTGCCAAAAATTAAAAAGTAGATAAAGAATTTGGAAGTTATGGTTTCTCTCACTGTGTGCTAAATCTGATCCCCAACAAGCTCTTCAAAAAAGTAAGTTATAAATAGTAAACATTCTGAAAAATGGAAATAGTTTTATTGTGGCTTTTCATGTTTCTAGTCCATATACAATGTTTCATTGTGCTGCTATAATTATGCTTTCTGTGCCTAATATCTTTCCTGTGTTTTGATTTCCATGTTTTAGCCATAAACTTCAAATTTACATGAAAATTTTTTTTCTGATTGTTTTTGCTTACTGTCTAAACTTTCACCGTGAGTAGGCACATTTGGAAGGTCTTTCTGCAAATTGTCTTGAGCTTTTACTGTCAGAAATCTTTACTCCAACAAGATCACCGCATTCCTGATTGCTGAACCACAGGACTGGTTTGTGTGCTACTGCTGTTTCTTGGGATTTTGCAAATACATGAGCTTGAAGTGAGCTTGCATATGTTTTTAAAATTTGATTTTACTCCCTTTCTTATTTGTGGTCACCTACTTTAGTCAACTATTTAAAATACCTGGATTTTTGTTCTCATGCATCCTCAGCTCCTGTTTCTTTCCTCTTTTGCTAACAGATGATTAATTTACATCTTGTTTGCTTATTTCTCTAGCTCTTGTACCTTAGGTATACTTGTGTAGTTTCCACCTACATAAAGTTTTGTTTTGTTTTGTTTTAATGTTCAAAGGGAAAATTTCAAAGGTTCCTGGAGGGCTTTCTCACAATGGGCATATTAATTGTTAGATAATTTGGCAATCGCCCTCAGTATTGCTGGGAAAGAATTCACCTCCTAAAAAACATAGTGTGGGTTTAGTAATTTTGTATCAGCACTTTTAGCATTAACCTAGATACTGTGACTCAAAGCCAGATCTTTTCTCATAAGGTATCATTTTCTCTTTGACAACATTGAAGTAGTCACCTAAGAGTGAATTTTGCTACTCATCTTTTGATACTTATCTGTTGTGTAGAAATGTCAATTCTATTACTTATCTTACATTTTCCCTATAGGAATGCTACATTAGTAAATGAATACCTATCTTCAGTGCTTTGTTTGCCTTTACACCAGGGTGTTGAATTAATAGTTATGTTATTCTGGCTGATAAAGTTGATACATGGCTTCCACTTTTATGTGATGATAGGTACCTTGCCTAACCCAATGTAATTCAAATCCTGATGTGTATGAAGTCCCTTTGAGTTTTTAGCAGTGCTGTATTGAAGTGAATGAACCTGTGTTGAATTATTTTCTAGGTTAGTTTTTAGCTAGGTAAATTAGTCACGTAAAAAATTCGTGTGTTAAGAGAAAAGATTTTATATTCCCAGAGGTGAGAATATTTGAATTAAAAGCTTTATATACTTAAGCTAACTGTAGAGGTTTACTTTTTCCATAACGCGACATGTTTATTCTTTTAATGAAAAGTTAACAGTATGTTCACCTGTTCTCTAGTTTGTTTCCAGCTTATATCCAGCTGAACTAGAAATGGTGATTATATAGGAGCAGAAAAAATACAAGATAATCATAGCAGTAACATAGTCCTTTATCTTGTATTTTCACATATGTGATCTTTAGTTTACTCCTCATAATAACCCTGTGAGGAACCATGACAGCCATTGTCATCATTCCTGTTTTCCCACTTAAAAAATTGAGATTCAGAGAGGTTAAACAACTTGCTTAAGATGACCTAAAAGACTCTAGGCTTTTAATTAATCCTAGACCTGGCACTTGTCAGTTTCACAACTTTTCTGGAATGACATTGGATTTACTAATTTCATCAAGATAATCTGATTGGGGGTAAACATTTCAGGTTAAGGAAAATAGTGTTTTCTTTTTTGCCTCATTTTATGGGAATTGCTATTATGTGTTAGGATAATTTGGTTTGAAGCAACTTTGTACAATGTGGCATCAAATAGCAGTTACCTTATAAAACTGTACTGAATCATCTAAGTACTGCCATCCAGCAATACATATATGTATAATAAAATTAACCTTATTGAGCAGAGTAGTGTGGTACTACTTTGCAGGACTTCCTGTTTGTGACACTTACTAGTTTTTTTATTAAATTAACCTATTTGCAATTTTTTACAATTAAAAGTATTAGCATGGATGCTTAGCTGATTGTATTTTAGGTTGAAGTAGCATTTTCTATTTAAGGAAGATAATATTTCGGGGAAACTAATACATGGACAGCTGGAACAGCAAAATTTGATGTATGAAATTGGAATCCTTTTCCTGGTAGCTTTTAAATTCGAGTTTTTGTTGTTGAGTTTTATTAAAATTATACTTTCACTAATTTTTATTTTTTGTTTAAGATTGCTGATGTACTTTATTCACTTTTACAGGCCCTAGATGGTCAGAATATTTATAATGCCTGCTGTACCCTAAGGATTGATTTTTCCAAACTTGTGAATTTGAACGTAAAGTACAACAATGATAAAAGTAGGGATTATACTCGGCCTGATCTTCCATCTGGGGATGGACAACCTGCACTGGATCCAGCTATTGCTGCAGCATTTGCCAAGGAGACATCTCTCTTAGGTATGATTTTTATTGTCTTAACCACTTTTCTCCCATTTTGCCAAATGGAAAAGTACCAGTAAGTATAATGAATCCCTCCATTTTGGGCCTTACCAAATTGTGTTAGGTTTCATGAGTTTTCTTTTTCTCAAGTGAAGGCATATGAATACTGTTAAGAACAATCCAAAGTGTTCTCCGTAACTCTAAGTAAAATTATGCGTAACTCTAAGTAAAATTATGTTAGTTTTATTCCTTTTAATACCTTCAGCTTCTCTTCCATGCCACTCTCCCAGAACAAAAGAAGAAAAGCTCTAATGAAGAAATACTGTTGAATTCTTAATGCCGTAGTTACGCTTTAAACTTGATGTCACTATGCCCAAGTCTAGGCCTGAAGTTCTTGTGTGTGTTTTTCAGTGCTGATCTGATTGTTTTAATTTAGCATTGCGTGGAAACAGTGAAATATTAAGAGACAAAACATACATAATGGGTGGAGGCATATGGGATTTTTTTTGAAGCATATTGTAGCGGCCTTTTAAAAAAACAGTTTAAACTAGAAGAAATTTTCTGTAAAATTAATTTTGCTATTTCTTTGCATTTTGTCTTAATCATTTATATTTTACTTTGTACCACAATGGACTTGAGCCTCCTAAAAAAATACAGTGCAAGCATATGCAACTTATAGTTGATAGAGTGAAATCAAGATGAAGAAAAAAAATACAGGAAAATCTTATTTTGTAAGTAAAGTATGCAAAGTGGTTTTTTATAAGATGGAATTTTAGAGTCTCCTTTTATTTGATGTATTTTTTGATTTCTAGTATTTGTAAGATTATCTTTAAGTCATGATTTTATACATATGGAACTCAAAATTGATAGTTGACAAACTAGCTTTTACAGTTTAGTTTATGTCCATCATTTCAAAAAGAAAAAATCATATAATGAAGTAGTTATTGGAAATACTTTCCAATATATAACAATCATGCCATCAGTTTGTGAATCTGAAATCTGTAAGTGGTATATATGGAGAGAAAGATACTCTAAGGCAGTTGATATTTGATTCTGGTAACGAATCAGAATTAACTACTTGTTAATTCTGGCAACTTTAAACAAACAAATCTGACCCTTTATTTGAATTTTCTGGTATATCTGGCACAAGTCATAGTGTTTTTGATGACTGTAGTAGATGCTTTAGGTCACTTACACTCTTTCTTGACAGAATCTCTACCCCTCTGTGTGTGTCTATCTGAATTCGTAATTCGAGTTAATAAGATTGAATATTTCACAGTGTACAGTTTTTAAAGGCAAAGTCAAGAGTGAAACAGTGAAACATGGTTTTTGCTTATAATTACTACTATAGATTATTAAACTCTTTACTGATAGATGTTGTTATAGAAAGAATCAGAATTTATTGAGTAACTTCTAGGTCATAGGCATTCAGCTAGGCACCTGGCAGATACATTACTTTATTAAAACAGATGGTGTCATCAAGATTTTACATATAGTTTCTAAGAAGTTGAAAAATTCTTAGACACAATTTAAAGATAAAATAACGAGAAACTAGCTAGCATTAACAATGGACTACAATAATCACTTCTTTGGACCATACTGAGCTGTGTGTATTTGCCCATCTGAATATACTTAGATGCGCTTGGATCCTGGAGGGGAGGCTTGTTTAGAAGTCACCTGGATTCTTCTAGGGAATTTTTCAGCATTTTCCTTGTGATCTTATGACCTTGGTGAAACTCTTGAAACAATAATAAAGTCGTTTTTTTTTCTTTCTTTGAGACGGAGTCTCACTCTGTGGCCCAGGCTGGAGTGCAGTGGCGCAATCTTGGCTCATTGCAACTTCCACCTCCCAGGTTCGAGCGATTCTCCCGCCTCAGCCTCCCGAGCATCTGGGACTACAGGCATGTACCACCACCCCTGGCTAATTTTTGTGTTTTTCCATAGAGATGAGATTTCACCATGTTGGCCAGGCTGGTCTGGAACTCCTGATCTCAGGGGATCTGCCCGCCTCAGCCTCCCAAAGAGCTGGGATTACAGGTGTGAGCCACCATGCCCGACCACTTTTGTTCATTTTTTAAGTGTTTTACGTTTTTACATTAAAAGCATGTAAATTAAGTTCCTCCCTTCACCAAAAAATTGTCTAGTGTCTTTTTCCACTTCTGTGTTGAATTTTTTAGTATAATGCATTTTGTTTCTTCATCTCTGCCTCATAAGAAAAGGAAAAAATGTTTAGCCTTTCCTAAGTGACTTCATTTTTTATCTGTTTTAATGTTTTGCATCGTGTTATAACTGGGCTTTTAAGTATACTCAAAATAGGTTAAAAGTAGGTGAGTTAAAGGTTTTAAAATCAGATAATGGACCCAAGTTTTGGTAATTCACAAGAGATAACCATTTATTTTTATATTTTTAATGTAAATACATGTTTCTGTACAAAATTAAAATTGCTCTGTATTTGCAGATTTGCATTATCTTTTACTGTAATTGACATTTTACTTAGAATTTGTTTTAAAAGATAGTTTTAATACCTGCATAGCATGTTAGTGGATATGTTGTACCTTTGAAAGTGGACATATAGGCTGTTCCATACTTTTTATTAAAACACCCTTGTACTTTTTTGCCTCTCAAATTATTTTCTTAGACTAGATTCCTAGAATTAGAATTATTGGGTCAAAGAAAATGTTAAAGCCTATTTACATTATTTGCAAATTTCTTCATCTAAAGGTGATATTAACTTAAACTAACATTAATTATATATGAGGCTGGGTGTCCTACTTTTTCCCCTACCAGCATATTATTTTTTAATTTCACAAGATTAATTTGATAGGAAAATGTCTATTATTTTAATTTCTGTTAAGATTTAGTTTGCAGTCTTTAAATGTTTATTTGACAGTCACAATTCTCTAAATTGCTTACCTGCATTCTTTCTGTTAGGATGTACAATAATTTTTATAAAATGGGTAGTAAGGATATTAATATGCATATTTTGGATGAGCCAAGCCTTCAGCTTTATTCATGTATGTTAGACAGGTCAGTTTTTGGAAAAGTATGTTTAAATAATCTATCTTTTTAAATAATTGATCTCAATCCCAAAGTGTTCATTTGTACGACATGAAGACACTATTTTCTTCTTCATACATTTGGTGAATATTTGATCTCAGTTTCCACCTTTCTTTTTGCTTTTTAAACATTGTTTACAGTGATACCCAATATTGCATACGTGAGGACATGCCTTTTAGAATAGTAACTAAATCTTTTCCTCTAATTATTTAATCAGATGACTTCAACAAACTAGTATTGATGGGATTACCTTCCTGCTCAGTCTTCCTGAAACAGTACTTGTTCAAAATGAAATAATTGAATTTGTTTCAAAATTTTTGTAAGAACACAAATATAAGGTGATACTCTTTTGCTAAATATTTGTGGGGGGCTTCACTTTACCTTGTATGATTTTTTTATTAGATCTAGCTACTTGACTGAATTTAATTACTTTAGAATCAGTACTATAAATTTGAATTGATTTATTTTACACAGTACTTTTTTAAGACTAACATTTATATCTGGCTTTTCTGTTTCCTTCAATGCTAGGTATCATAGTGTCTCAGAAAATGTAATTTGTTCAAAGAAAGGAGACTGAGTACTTTGTAATGAGTTTAAAAATCTGACATCTAAATACATAATCACAAACGTGGCAGACTATTAGTCATTCACATATTCTGTTTCAAAGAACATGGTGATCAAAAATCCTTCAGATTATAAATTGAGATATCATTATAATCGTTTTCTCATGTTAAGAGGTGTAGTTAATTTATTAAGGGGTAGATCATTTAGAAAAGTTGCTGGAAGTAATTTTCATGAACATGTTGTCTGCATTCTAAAATTAGGAGAGAGAGTGTGTGCAAAGAATATTTATCTTAGAGCTTTCCTTGTATTTCAGATTGAGGAACAGGCATGCTCATCATAAAGTTTTTAAAAGAAAGGCAAAGCATATCTTTTGTAGGAAATCATTGACGTTAAAATAGTTATCATTGTGAACAGATACATTTATTCATAAAGGTAAACATGTAGGTCTTATAGAACATTATTTCTCAAAATTTTGCTGCACATTGAAGTCACCAGATTCTACCCCAGACTGAGAATAGTTGGAGTGGGTCACAGGCATTGCTATGTTTTTAGGATCTCAAGATGGTTTTACTGTGTAGCAAGAGTTGAGAATTACTGATAGAGAAAAGATCTCGTAACTTAATTAATGTCATTTAAATCTATTTTGGTACAGTTTTGCTGGCACAATTTTAATTAGCTGTTAAACTGAATTTTTTATTTTCTATATATTTGTGATACATAAAATTAACTGGAAAACTTATTTTGATTTTCTTTCTTTGTTACATTTATATGGGTTATTCATTTGGTAATATTTATTAATTTATTATTAGAGATTTAGGCTGTACGCTAATATAACGAATCCCATACACCTGTCATCTTGGTTCAATAGCGCTGACACTTAGTTTTATCTATTCAGTTTTTCTTTTGTATTCTAAAGCAAATCCTTGACATTATGACATGTCTTCTCAAATATTACCATAGTGTCTCTAAAATAATTACATTTTCTTTCCAAACCATAATATGATTATTACACTTAATCAAAATTGACAGTGATTTCTTAATGTCATCAAATACCCAACTCACATTAAAATTTCCCCAATTATCTTGAAAATGCTTTTAAAGTTTGATTTGTTCAGAACAAGGTCCTGTGGAGGGCCACACATAGCATTTGGTTGTTTTATCTCATTAGTCTGTTTCAGTCTGTAATAGTCCTCTGCCTTTCTCTACTCCCAATCTCATGTCCATTTACTTATGAAGTGACATGGTTATCCTTTTAGAAAGTTTCACAGATTAGACCAGCCTTGCTGTTTCCTTAGAGTGTCATGTTAACTTGTTTTTCTCTATCTGCTGCGTTTCTTATATAAACTTAAAGTTAGTTCCAAAGGCTTGATAAGATTTAGAGCCTTTTTTGTTTTTTTTTTTTTTTCTTTTTTTAAGTGCTTCTTGTGCTTCCTATTGTGTCTCAGTAGGAGACATCTAATATCTGGTTGCCACACTTTTGGTGATTTTAATGATGCTTTAAGACTGTTTGTGGATTTGGGTGTTGACATTCTGGTCCTTTTGTTACATTTTTTTCTGCTAATGATTTTAGTAGCTAATGGTTGCTGCCTTAATTAATTTCACTAGTGGGTTGCAAATATTGCTTTTTCTCCCCTAATTCACATATTCCTTCTCTACATTAATTAGCTGAAAATCTTTATGAAGTAGAATTTTCCTTCATCAACTAGAATTACCAACCTTGTAATTCAGTTTGTGTAGGACAATTAGTTAAATTCTTGCATGTATTTACTAATTTTAAGTTTTTGCCCAGCTTTTGTTTTCAGGTAAGTACTTAAACCAGCTTATGAACAGGTACATTATAGATTCTTCCCACTGTCTGCTTTAAACTTTTGAAACTGTCAGTTGTTTGCAGGTTCTAGTAGCCCAGAGTGGTTTGAAATTGTGACCTTAGCCCAGATGTATGTAATTATTTAATTTGGCCTTGAACAATGGCCCAAAAAAGGAAGGGGGTAGGGTGGATAAAGGACTAAGCAAAATTAATTAAAATTTAGAAATCTGGGCCGGGCGCGGTGGCTCAAGCCTGTAATCCCAGCACTTTGGGAGGCCGAGACAGGCGGATCACGAGGTCAGGAGATCGAGACCATCCTGGCTAACATGGTGAAACCCGGTCTCTACTAAAAATACAAAAAACTAGCCAGGCGAGGTGGCGGGCGCCTGTAGTCCCAGTTACTCCGGAGGCTGAGGCAGGAGAGTGGCATAAACCCGGGAGGCGGAGCTTGCAGTGAGCTGAGATCTGGCCACTGCATTCCAGCCTGGGCGGCAGAGCAAGACTCCGTCTCAAAAAAAAAAAAAAAAAAAAAAAATTAGAAATCTTTCTCTCAGAAGGAATTCATGCCCATAAATGGAAGACCAGGATACATTAATATTTTCTCAGTAAATACCAATAGATGATAAATCACTTTTCTTGTATACATCATTGTGAAAAAAACCCATCCAGGTGTGCATGTGAGCTATTTATTCATTGAGAGGATTTAGATCTCTTAGGTGTTTTTTGTTGTTGTATGTGTACTTTTGTGTAGTCTCCTGTTTATTCTTTTTGAATAGGATGATATGTACAATTTAAAAAGCCATTTGTGAAATGTGGCTTTCTTAAATACATTATTGCTTTTCATCTACAGTGATGAAGGAAAAAACTACAAAACTAGACAGATTGCATATTAGTACTGCAGTAGTGAGGTAATAGAGCAATACTCATATTTTCTTACAATATATATAGGTAATGCCTGTGTTCTTTACTTTTATGTGTTTGTGTGTGTGTGTGTGTGTGTGTGTGTTTAAACAAGATTCATTCTAGTCTTTCAGATATAATTTAATAAATTTAGGCTGTTCAGAGTTTCCTACAGAGATGAATGCTGCTTCTAAGGTTTTGGGTTTCTTGAACCAGAGCTTAGAAAGAACAAGAATATGGCATGGTATTTTTGTGGTTTAGTAAGGCTACTTTTAGTTAATTATTGTGATGTAGGCCGTTAAGTAGACTTTTCTAAAACGAAACCCCAGTGAAAAGGGGTTTGGAAGATGCATATATACTGGTTTCTAAGAACTAGGCTTTTTGGATCATTGGTATTGGTAGAAGGGATTTGCTGTGTTTTCTGCCACCATTAAATCTCTGAATAAAGTTTGGCTCCACTATCAAAATGCTTAGATAGATCCCTTTGCAATAGTTGCCACCCTAGGAATAGCTCGAAAATTATTAAGTTAATACTAGTTCCTTAGATTCGACCTCTATTCCTTGGAGTTTTTTGTTTTTTGTTTTTTGTTTTTGAGACGGAGTCGTCTCGCTCTGTCGCTCAGGCTGGAGTGCAGTGGTGCGATCTCTGCTCACTGTAACCTCCGCCTCCTGGGTTTACACCATTCTCCTGCCTCAGTCTCCCAAGTAGCTGGGACTGCAGGTGCCCGCCACCATGCCTGGCTAATTTCTTTGTATTTTTTTAGTAGAGACGGGGTTTCACCGTGTTAGCCAGGATGGTCTTGATCCCTGACCTCGTGATTCTCCCACCTGGGCCTCCCAAAGTACCGGGATTACAGGCGTGAGCCACCACGCCTGGCCTGCTTAGAGTTTTTTATGTCATTATTTTGTGACACAAACGTTTAAAATACTGTAGCTTAGAATGAAATGTGTCAATCCTAGGAGCCAAAAGTTTGCTGAATATGAATACTAATATTAGCTAACCATTTTTGTGTCCTGTTTCAGGCACTCAGCTGTTCTTAGCCCTTCACAAGTAATATCTCTAAATGTAGTTACCATTATGGATCCCATTTTACAGATTTGGAAAGTAGGGCAGAAATAACAGTTTGCTCAGATTCCTTTAACTTTTGAGTGACCAAGCCCTAGCACTCAAAGCCAGGAAGTCTAGTTCCAAGGTCCATACTCCTAACTAATAAATAGTGGAATAAAATTAGATTAGCTTGACATTTTAGCTTGTTGTCTTCTCCCCTGTAGAATAGTTATCAAGAATAATAATATACATGTAGTAAAAATGTAAGTCCCATCATTTTAGCTTTCTTTTCTTTTTTTTTTTTTTTTTTACATAGTAAGATATTTTTTGTTACCAAGTCCATTCAGTATTTAGCCTGATTATCTTATTGATTAAAAAATGAAAAGTGAGTGTTGTTCATACATTCATTCAAAATTGGGTACAAAACAAGGGTAAATATGTAACATGCAAATAATAAACTGAACTTATATTTTTATCTTTTGACAAACAACACGTTAAAATTTATGTCAATCTAATTTTTTCAAAATCTTTTTCTATAATATTTTATTAAGACTAATTATAGCAAATAGTAGCCATAAAATTCAACCAAAAAAGTTATCTACTGCAGGACATATTTGAAAGCTATCCCCCAAGAAAGACCAAAGTAATCACATGTACATAAACATTCTAGTCTTTCTCAGAAATATTAAAAATATATAGATTTTAAAGCACATTGCTGAATGCCATAACACCAAAATAAAAAATACATGTTAATTAAAAATTAATATTTTATTTTCAACGTAAATCAGAAATACTTGGTCAGAGGTCACTACCTGTCCTAACTGTCCCATAACTTTGACTTTCTCATTTCATGTGTTTTAATATCTAAGAAGTAAAAAATCGTTGGAGTGTGCTTCTTTGTATGTACAATTTTAAATGATGTTGACCTCTTTGGATTATTGAACTGTCCTCTACTTTGCTATAGCTGAATTTTAAAATGTTAATTTTAAGTCTTAAACTATGTCTTTTGGAAGAAACATTGGAAGAGCTAAAGTAGATAGAGTTTATTTAAAATTTTTTGACACTGGATAAAATTTTTACTTTTGAGTCACAAATTAATTTGAAACTGTGTCTTTTAGAGAGCGTATTCAGCTCTTAATTCCATTATAAGTAATAGTTGAATGAATGTGTTTTACATCTGGAATGATTTTTATTATCTGAGTAAAGGAAATATGTTTGATGGTAGTTGGATACTTTGAAGGTATTACGGGTTACAGATGAGAAAAAAATGTTACTGCATGATTTCATGTTTACATACTGACCAGCATTTTCAATGAAATACGCTTATTACAATAGGACTATAAAATGTTTTTCAAAGGTTTAATTATCCAGGGCAGATAGTTAAGACTATGTGATCATCCATTAAAAACTTTTCACATGGTCTTGCTTAAATGGATCCATTATGTTTACCCATTATATTGTTCTTATCTGTAGTTTTAAGAAATTTACTTCATTTGTTAATACTTACTTTCCATTACCTTCCCCTTTTCTATGACAGTCTGTTGATACTTGAAGACCTCTCTTGTATTCATCTTAGAGTTAATATTTTTAAGGCCAAACAGCCTAAATTCTATGGTAATCAACTCCAACCTTGCATAATTAAATCTTCTGCATAAAGATAGGTTTAAATCAAATCAGATTGCAGATTTTATTAAAGAAATTGTTTTTAAGAGTTGACAAATATATATTGTATGGCTAAAACAAAGAAAATACTTCTTTTGCTTCTGCATTTAGTAGAAGAAAAACTATATATGTTTGTGACCAAAGTATAAAAGGTGATTCTTTTCAGGGAGGTAAAGGTTATGCAGAAGATTTTCACTAGCAGCTCTAAACGGCTACCCTCAATTAATTGCCATGAACATTTCATAGCCCTGGAAGGATGTTGGCTCACTTCAGTGTCATCCTGGTTTATTCATTCATTGTATTATTCAGCAGTCATTTTAACACTATGCTAGACACTTCAGGGACTCAGAAGAATAACAGAGTTTCTGTTTTCGTGAAGCGTCTCATCAGAGACAGCAAACATATGAGTTAGATCTAACTGGATGCAAACTGAAATATATAGTGGAGTTAGTGTGGTTATCAGCACATAAATGAGTGATCCATCAACAAAAGGAGAAATTGGCAGGGTTTTATGGGCCAAAAACATAGCATGATTAAATGTGATAGAGTATATGTCATGTTTTAGGAGTGATAAACATTCAGTTATGTGTGACGAATAGGATAATTGAAAAAATAGGAAAGGTAATGATGCCAGAAAGTATTATGGGACAAGATCTTAAAACCGATGTTATCCAGGGAGTATGAATTTTATATGGGAATTCTTAAACTCCTTTTTGACTGGAAGATGAGCGTCTGAGTATCTGCGACTATTTGATGATATTATGTACCAAGTTTTAGATGTTCGGCTTTTTTCAGGTTATCAAAGTGGGGGATGAGTTAAGAACCATTGCTGTGAAGGATTCATCAACTATTTTTAGGCAGTTGGGTAAAAATGACCAATTTAGTTTTAAGAAACCAACTGCGGCTGCAGAGTATGTTGGAGAAGTGAAAATGGAGACTAGAAAAAACAGGTAGGAGACTCTTAGTTTAATTAATATGTAATTATACATCTAAGCTAGGAATGTAAAATGAGAATGCAAAGTAAGAAATCTGGGAAAATTTATATGTAAAAGTAATAGGACCTGGCATCTTATTGATATGATAGCTTATGAGAAAAATGTGGAGGAGTCCACCGGACAGTAGGAAATTCAGCCTAAGACTTGGACAAGAGTTCTGTGGAGTTGTGTATTTAGAGGCCAGAGATGTGATGTTTAAAATTTTGATTTAAGATTTCCCAGGTATAAGAAAGCAAGAGGATTAAACTTTAAGCAGTGCATATTTATGTTATAGATAAGATAAACAAGAAATCTAGCAATCAAATAAATAGGATTAAAATTAGTAGTGATTCTTCAGTACAGTGTAGTTACATAAGATTATTCACAAGAGTGTATAAATCAAATTACAATGAATTAAGGATATACACGTGATGAGAAAGTAACTGTACTGTTTGAAGAAGTGTGCCATAGAAAAGAAGAAGAAATAGGATGGTAGTTCAGGAGTAAAGCAATGGGGGGAATGTTTGCAGTGAGGCAGTATGTATAATCATTTAAAACATGGGCTTGGAGTCCTCTCATTTCCACGTTTGGACATAATGATAATAATACCTTCCATTTAAGGCTGTTGTGAGGATTAAATGTGTTAATGTGCAAAGAACTTTGTACAGTGCCTGGCATATAATAAATGCTCGCTACCTATTAACTAGTAGTTGTTTCTAAGGCTAGTTTAAGTCCTAGAATTGATTGTAAGGATTAGATCAGGAGTATAGTGGACATGTTGGGATTTAAATATAGAGATATTTTTTAGGACCATTGTTAGAACCAGAAGAGATTTTTTATCAAGTTCACAAAGAAATGTAGGTGCATTGGCTGGGCGTGATAGTTCGCACCTGCAATCCCAGCACTTTGGAAGGCTGAGGCAGGAGAATTGCTTGAGGCCAAGATTTTGAGACCATTCTGGGCAACCTCGCAAGGCCCTGTCTCCACCAAAAAAAAAAAAGTAGATGCAGAGCTGGAAGCAGTACCGAAATCATCAGTGTTACAGTCATTATTCTTTCCTGTCACCATTATATGTCTTTATGAAGCAAGGGAGAAAGAAGAACAGATGAAAGAAGTGAGGATTTTGAAGTTGGTTGAAAAATTTGATTGACTGATCTGAATATTATAAGACACTTGCTTAACAAGTTGAAAGTAGGAAAGTAGACTTAAGACTCTCTTGGATTTGGGGAAACTCAAAAATGGACTGGAAATTCAGCTAAAAGTGGTTAACAAAATATTTCTAGAATTAGCATTTGTGGGGTTTGTGTGTTTTCACTCTAATATTTGTCAAGCCCAGATGAAAGCATAGACAGAATATAAGACTGGATTTATCTAAGTCTGAAATTGTGTAACATTAAAGAAATAGTAGCAAATGAGCAGAGTGTTGGCCCAAGCTTAGGCTCTATGGTAAAGTCAAGTCAAGGGAGAATAGAAAGGGGGTCACCGTAAAGGTCAAAAGTGGGTTTAGTGGTTGTGTGGGAATAGGAGGATCAAGAAAAGAAAGAAGTTAGGAAAGGAGATATAAGTGTTGAATGACCATTACAAAAAGAGACGGAGGAAAGAAAAAATCAAGATGTAGCAAAAGAAGTTGCTAATATGGATGGATGTGGTAAAAACCATTAGAATAGATGTTTTTAAGAAATCATGAGATGAGAGTCTTGAAAAAGTCATAGGTTGATGCAGGGAATGGAGAAGAAGGAAATAAAGCCAGATGCTGAAGTCTTTATGTAATGGGAGGAGATGTTCCAGTAATCCAATGGCTATTTTGATGGGAAAGAGTGTGGTATGATTAGGTGGCATTGACATCAGAAACCAAACTTACTGATGGTGGTAGAACAGCAGTTTGAAAGTAACATTGGGTGGTGAGGTGGAGTGATGCATGATGCATCCTTATTCTTTCCTTTGGAGGAAAGTTGAGGGAGACCAAAATGACTTTTGAGGGGATTGTGGGAGTTCCATTAGAAGAAAAGCAAGTTTTTAATTAAAAAGTTAATCTAAGGAACAGGTAGAATAAAAGTGTAGCTGTTAATGGTAGAAGAGAATGGATTCCATAAGGCAAAATAAGAACGAAGGGAAGGAATGGTGGAAGAGAAAGAGGATTTAATTGTTTCAAGAAAGAATAGCAGGTGTCATGCTTATGAAAAGTAAAATTTTTATTTTCAAATCAGGAAATAAACTATGAAATGTGCCTTCCAGACCCCTTGGTATACATGGGAGATTGGTTCTAGGACACACACAGTCCCACTTCCACCCCCTACCCCTGCCCCCACACACCCCCTGGATACTAAAATCCACTGATGCTCAAGTTCCTTGTATAAAATGGTATAGTGTTTGCATATGACCTATACACAACCTCTTATATGTACTTTAAATCACCTTTAGATTACTTGTATTATCCAGTACAATATAAATGCTATGTAAATGATTGTTATACTCTATTGTTTAGGGAATAAAGTACAAGAACAACTTTCTATACATGTGCAGTACACCATCGTTTTCCCCCCAAATATTTTTATCCAAGGTTGGTTGAATCGGAACCCAGAGATACAGAGGACTGACTATACTTTAAGAATTAGAATTAGCCAGGCATGGTTGCAGGCGCCTGTAGTCCCAGCTACTCAGGAGGCTGAGTCAGGAGAATGGCGTGAACCCGGGAGGTGGAGCTTGTAGTGAGCCGAGATCGGGCCACTGTGCTCCAGCCTGGGCGACAGAGCGAGACTCCGTCTCAAAAAAAAAAAAAAGTAGAAGGCGCTGCCAGGCGCGATGGTACTTGCCTGTAATCCCAGCACTTTGGGAGGCTGAGGCGGGCATATCACTTGAGGTCAGGAGTTTAAAACCAGCCTGGCCAACATGGTGAAACAACTCTCTCTACTAAAAATACAAAAATTAGCCAGCTGTGGTGGTGGGTGCCTATAATCTTAGCTCCTCAGGAGGCTGAGTCAGGAGAATCGCTTGAACCCAGGAGGTGGAGGTTGCAGTGAGCTGAGATCATGCCATTGCACTCCAGCCTGGGTGACAGAGTGAAACTCCATCTCAAAAAAAAAAAAAGGGGGGGGGGCGCTTTAGAGTCCTACCACGAATGCTCTTCTGTTCAGTAGTACACAAGACTAATAACTACCAGATGTTGTGAACAGGGAAAAGAAGACCAAAAGAAATCATAAATTACTTTGGATGGAACTTTTAGAATGGAAGATGGAGGGATAAATTTGACATTTTTCAAAATCATAAACTCTCACAAGTAAGGGGAACCTAAGGAGACAAGATGATTAGATGTAATAGGAGATACTGGAACAAAAAAAAGGGACATTAGATGCAAATTGAAGAAATCTGACAAAGAACGGACTTCTGTTAATTTATCAGTATTGGTTGATTAATTGCAACAACTAATAAATTGCAATACCATACTAATGTATGGTGCTAATAATGGGGGATCTGGGGTTTCCAGGTTATATAAGAACGTTGTAATATCTTAAATTTGTTTGTAAATCTAAACCTTTTAAAATAGCTAAAAATTATAGATACAATTTCTAAATGATTTAATTAACAAAACCAGTTTAATTCTTCAGTTGAAATGAGCAAGGTTAGGGATACCAAAGGAAGAGAACAGATACATAATTTATATCACTTCTGTCCGGACTTAGGGTCTCTTGTCATATACATGGCTGGGCATCCATCAGCTTCTGTGGAGGAAAGGTTAGTAATAATAGTGTCAGAACTAACATGAGAATTTTAGGAGATTGCTGAGTCACTCACAATGTCTGGGTGACCCATCTGATGAGGGCCATTTCACATGAAGAAGATTCCTGCAACACCTTCTTTTCTTCAGCACATGATCGTTTAGGAAGCTCTTTTACATTATTTTATCTTTATAACAATCCTCGGAGTAGATCGAGTGTTTTTATCCCTCCTTATCAATATGTGAAAACAGTTTTTTCTGCATATCTGCTGCCTTAGCTAAAGATGCAAATCATTAAAGTTAAAATTATAATTTCTGTAGCTAAAAGTAATCTGTTAGAGCCAGTGTATACAATATGTTTAATATGCTTTCTATAACTCTCAAAGGGCCCATGGTGAGTTTACTGTCCTCTCATTTAGCTGGGAGTTAAGAACAGAATTATTTTCTAGAATGTATTATGATATGAATAGTGCATCATGAAATATTTTGTAGGTTTTTATATGTTTATTGCAGCAGACAGCATTGAGATTAAACCTAAAATACCTGACTGACAAAGTAATTTTCAGACAAAAGTATATTGAGGGAAATTGGAGAATCTTCAGAGGCTTTAAAAGTCCAGGAAAATCTTAGACTACTCCAGTGATTTAGAACTGTGTTAAGGTAGCCTAAGTAGTTTTTCTAAGTTATCAGCCGAGGGGAGGAAATAATGAAAGAGAAGTACATACTAGTGGGATTAAGGACAGTTGGTGGCTCCTCTTACCTATTAAAGCATTCTTACACCATACTATGAACTGTGTAAAAGGAAGGATCATTGGACATAATAGATCACCTGACAAGGTGGCCCAGAACGGTGGAAGTAAATCGACAAGTGAGGAGACTGAATTAGCATTCAGACAGTGGGGACCTCACACCTTGCATTCCCCTTTTTGGTAAGATTTTTATTACCTCCTTAGTTGGAAAGAGGTAAATTCCTCTATTTCGAGCCCAAATTTTCTGACGATTGATAGTCTTATTTTACTAAAGTACAAGATTATTTAGTAAAATAAGCATTCTCTTGCTTTTTTTTTTTTTTTTTTTTTTTTTTTTTTTTTTTTTAATGTTTCAGATCTGTCACACTAAAAAGGGCTTTAGGCCAGGTGTTGTGGCTCACACCTATAATCCCAGCACTTTGAGAGGTCAAGGTGGGAGGATTGCTTGAGGCTAGCAATTTGAGACCAGCCTGAGCAACATAGTGAGATCTCAGTCTCTACTAAAAATAAAAAAAATTCCCAGGCCTGGTGGCATGTGCCTGTAGTCCCAGCTACTTAGGAGGCTGAGGTGGGAGGATTGCCTGAGCCCAGAAGATAGAGACTGCAGTGAGCCATGATCATGCCACTGTACTCTATCTTGGGTGACAGAGTGAACCTTGTCTCAAAAAATAAAGGGTGGGGAAGCTTTAGCCTAGACTTAATTCTCAATTACCATTATAAATTTATTTTAATTATTAACTAATTATTTTAATTCTCAATTAGTGTTTTTCCATGATAAGGCTTGATGTTCTAAACAATATCATACCACCAAGTTATCTCTACTGGAAAACCCAGATTTCAAGAACAAAAAATGTGTTTTGAAAACAATTATGTCTTAAATATTTAAAATTCTTTTTGACTGCTTTTCACCATCTTTAAATGTTTTTGGTAAGTAATTTTCATTAGATTATTTGAATGTATAGTGGCACGGTAAGGTTGTATCTCAGATATGAAGAGATTTTTCATAAAAATGAAGTGTTAACCTTAGGCCGGTATGTTTAGATCAATACTGAATTTAAATAGATTGATAACTTTTAAATATACTTTATGAATTTGTAATTTTCCTGAGATTTCAAGAGGGAAAAATGAGTAGGAGATGACTGAGAGCTGTAAAGTTTGGGAGTGTCAATTAACTCAGCATTCTTTTAAAAAATATATGTCATGTATTACAGCATTTTCTTTTATTTGAAGTGAGTAAATGTTATCTTTTAAATTCCTTAGTAATTTTTGAGCACTCCATATGTACAAAGCATGTGAATATTTGGTAGCGTTTTACAAATGTCCAGAGATTTGTGAGAGTTCCTGAGATCCTTATAGGGGGCCTACAAAGTTTAGTATTACTTTTCATGGTAATACTAAAATGTAGTTTGCCTTTTTTTTACTTTTTCTCTTAATAGCGTACAGTGGCATCACTCTGAAGGCTAATAGTATGTGTGTTTGTGTGCTTTAAAAAGTTAGTGGTTTTGGCCAGGCACATTGGCTCAGACCTGTAATCCCAGTACTTTGGGAGGCTGAGGCAGGCAGATCACCTGAGGTCAGGAGTTCGAGACCAGCCTGGCCAACATGGTGAAACCCCACTCTACTAAAAATACAAAAATTAGTCAGGCGTGGTGGTGGGTGCCTGTAGTCTCAGCTACTTGAGAGGCTGAGGCAGGAGAATCGCTTGAAGCCAGAAGGTGAAGGTTGCAGTGAGCCAAAATCTTGCCGTTACACTCCAGCCTGGGGGACAAGAGCGAGACTCTGTCTCAAAAAAAAAAAAAAAGTTCTTGGTTTTAATTTCTGAAATGATAACCATTAATAGAACCCAAATTAACAAAATCTCCTTGTGATCCTTCTTAGTTTTTAAGACTGTAAAGGGGCCTGAGACCAAAATTTGAGAACTTTTCACTGTGGGATACAAAGTTTAAGACAATTATAGTTAAATAACTAGGAGATACAGAGTATTTTAATAAAGAGTAGATGGTTATAAGAGTCAAGGGATGTACAGAGAAAATGCTAGTGATGGGCAGATTTTTTTGGTAACTAATTTTAATTCGACAGTGAAGATTTTTTGGCTTAGTGGGCCCTTAGAATTGCTTCTTCCTGTTAGAATTGAAAGTGAAACCAGAAATTAAAATGATTTAATTTTTTTATTGTGGCAAAGATCTAGTCCAAATATCTTTGATGGACTTTTTAAAAAAACAGACTTTTTATTGTTAAAAGGGAATTTGAGGCTTGGTACTGAACTTCTTCTGCATGCCATATTGAAGTTGGTGGTTTTGTGTGTGTTTGCCATCAGTTGGATCTCATAAAGACTATGGAATTTAATAGAATTTTTAAGTTACCATTTTTCCTAGAAGGTAGCTAACTAAAGGCAGGAAAATAGGAGAATGATGCAACAATATAATGACTACATCTGGAGTTTCTGCTACTAATAAATAATTGTATTGTCAACTTTAGTCGAATATTCTGTGCATTCAGTCAGAGCTATCTGAAAATACTGACGAATAGTATTACACTGTGGGGAGGTCACTTCTCAAGACTACAAGAAAAAAAAATGGTTGTGTGTAGGAATGCATGCCTGGGAATTAGGAATGTATGCTTGACAACAAATGAACGTATCTATTGAATGTTAAATGAGAACAACTTACGGGGAGGATAGTGAGAGGTATAGTGTTTAACATGGAGAAGTTAGTAATATAGTAGAATATTTGGTTGAAAAGATCCACATTGGTGTATTCAAAGAGACACTGAAGACTATTATGTATTAGTAAGTATTTAACATGAGAATTTTTTATTTTAAAATTAGATTCTAATTTCTGAGATTTACTTTAAGAATAAAAGGGGATGGCCGGGCGCGGTGGCTCAAGCCTGTAATCCCAGCACTTTGGGAGGCCGAGACGGGCGGATCACGAGGTCAGGAGATCGAGACCATCCTGGCTAACACGGTGAAACCCCGTCTCTACTAAAATACAAAAAACTAGCTGGGCGAGGTGGCGGGCGCCTGTAGTCCCAGCTACTCGGGAGGTTGAGGCAGGAGAATGGCGTAAACCCAGGAGGCGGAGCTTGCAGTGAGCTGAGATCTGGCCACTGCACTCCAGCCCGGGCGACAGAGGAAGACTCTGTCTCAAAAAAAATAAAAATAAAAAAAAAATAAAAGGGGATGAAACAAGATTGGCCATGAGTTGATCATTGTTAAAGCTGGGTGATGGCTACATAGAGGTGCATTATTATAGTCTCTTTACTTTTGTGTATGTTGGAAATCTTCCAAAACAAAATGTAAAGCCATAAAAAAGGTAGCAAAGTAAGAAAAAAGGAGAGCCAAAAAAAAGGGTATAGACAAAAAGCTGTGAAAAGAAGCTCATCAAGAGCAAGAGTATTAAATGAGAAACATATGCCACTGACAGAGTTCTCAGAAGAGATAAAGGCTGAATTAAAAAGAGATGGAGGGGAAAGTTTTGTAAATCTAAAATTTAGGTTAAGGATTGTGAATATTAAAGAGCACTTCAGGCTGCCAATGAAAGGTCACAGTAGTTTCTATAAAGTAAACAGATCAAAAACTTGACTTTTAAAAGAGTAAGATCTCTAAAACCAAAGGTAACAGCAGATTCTTATGAAATGCACCAGAAAGCTGAAAAGAAAGAAGAAATAAAATGTGAACTTATGGAACAAGAGTGGTAAAGGCCCGTTCTACTCAGGTATGTTATGAAATCAGATTCATTTAGTTTGGGTGTTTGTTCCTCTATGTTGGGAATGTAAAAAAGAACATACAATTCGTTTGTTTAGTGAACCAATATTTATGAGAAACAGGCTGGTGTGTAAGAATTTAAGGGATGAAAGTATTCCAAGCTGATTGGTAATTGAAAAGTAGATGAAGGGTGCTAACACAAAAGGGAATTCTGTCTAGAATAAATGACTGAAGAGATGGTGACTTAAAGGTAGTAGGACAGCAATAAGACTGGAAACTACAACAATAAAATAAGGAAATGATAACATAGATTGGGAAAGGATAGGAAAATACTGAAACAAAATCTGTGTTGTAGTGATGGTTTCTTGTTCTTTGAACTGGGAGAGTGTTGTGTTGAAGAAACTTGTATTCATTATAATTACTTGAGTGTATAATTAAGAAGGCAAGCACATTTTGCTAAGATTTTCTTTATTTGCATGAATTAAATAATGATATTCAGAGTGATTTGTCTCTAGGAGCTGAAAGACTACTATCTTTGTTTCTTAAGCTGTAATTATTTGTCTGATTTCAAGTGTGAGTTTATGAAGAAGATAGCACTTGCAGAAAATAGTGAATTACCATTATGTATATCGAAAGTGATACTTTTTTACATTTGGCTTATTACTGTAAATCATGGAAGTGAATTTTCCAAGTCTGTGACTTGGAATTATATTCTTCATGCTTTGTTTGCTTTTCCAGAGGAAATAGAGTATTATATATTTGATATTTTAACATAATACAGGTATGTACTTTAGTTCAATTAATGGTTTTGTTGAAATCAATTATTTTTCTCTACTACACATCAGCAAACAATTTTTCTAAACACTATAAAATTAACTTTCAGGAACCATTTGGAATGGTCAGCTGTAAGCCATGCAGCCATCGTGCTTAAATTGGTTTTTGTAAACGACTTGTGTGTGTTTCGTAAAATATGCTTTATTTTAAAATTAGGGCTTCCTGTTGCAGCTGTTCCAGGAGCTCTGAGTCCTTTGGCTATTCCAAATGCTGCTGCAGCAGCTGCTGCAGCTGCTGCTGGCCGAGTGGGTATGCCTGGAGTCTCAGCTGGTGGCAATACAGTCCTGTTGGTTAGCAATTTAAATGAAGAGGTTAGTAAAATAATCTCTAATGTTTATTCTTTAACTCCATTTCATTTGTGAAAGTTTTTCATGTTTATTTCATTTTGCACTTGCCTTTCTTTTTATGTACATTCATTAGTCAAAGTATTTTCTGTATGTTTCTACTTCTGAATAAAATCTATGTATTGTTTAGGTAATACTTTATTTCCTTAAACAGTCATGTCTCTTTATATCTATATCTATATTTGTATATTTTTTAACATAACCTATTTTCCTAAGAAAATATGGTGAAGTACTGTAGTTTGGCTTATCATTTTGTTGTTCTCAAAGGCAAATGTGATCTAATTTGCAAATTTAACTGTAAAACAATTTTGCTCTTTGCCTTTTCTAATTATTTGCTTGTTCATTTCATGCTTATATGTCATTGCATTTTTTTTAAATCTTATTTTATGTGAACTACTCTAATACATTTTTCTTTGAAGGTTCTTCCAAAGATCTTGACGAGGCACTCTTCCAGTCTTTCTTAGTAATTTTTTCTTTGCAGTTATTAGTCATTGTCTTCTAAAATATTTTTTAACTTTATTCCCCACCCCTCCTTCCTGACCCCTGACCCGCCCCACCCACCTCACCCAGTTAAATAAAATTTATTGCTAAGTTATTTTCTTTAGTTGTACATTTTATGTCTGGTATATTTTATTTTGAATGCTATGAAAGCTGGTATGAAATGTGGGAAGCTCAGTGTATCAGTTTATGATGTCTAATTTGAATTTGTTTCATTTTTAATTGGCCTCTGTTAATATGAACGTTAGCTTATTTTATCCATTTAATACTATTACCATTCACAGTTCTGCATGCTAAAATGTTTGAATCAGAGTGCCTTTGTTTTTATTTTAAGACTTTTGCCTGCATTTCATAACCAGCCATGCTTATGCAGTTAAAGTTCAAAGTTAAAAATTCCTATGCATGCTTTCCTTCCCTATGTTGAGATGAAATGCTGTAATTTACTCTTTGATATAGATGTACTTTACCCATATTTGTCTTGGATGACTACATTTTACTCAGTTTTTCTTGTACAGTACATAAACCAACCATTTTCTGACCAAATTCCTGCATTTCCTATGTACTGACCTATATTTTATTTTGTTTTTGTTCCCCAATTCCTTATTTTTTTCTTCTGCATTGCTGTTTCCCTTCCCCATTTCATCCTTTTCCCTGTGTGTTCACCTTCCCTTTCCTTGTCTTTTCCCAAATGCCCATTCCCTTCCCTGTCTTATCCTTTATTTTCCTTGTCCTTGTCTTCATTCCCTGTCTCCATTCCCTATGTTCATGCTTCTGTGCTTGAACAAATGTTCCTCGGACCAACTTGCCCCAATTAACCGCCTTGAACCATGATCCATGACCACCTCACCATTCTGCGGGAACCACCCTTCGTTATGGATGATCTGTTCATCTCCGCTCTTCCTCGACTCTTCTCTCTTCTTGTCTTACGCTGCTTGCTCTTCTCTCCTTCTAAAGATGGTTACGCCCCAAAGTCTGTTTACCCTCTTCGGTATGTTATTGTTAGCACTATACTTTTATTATTGATTTGATTTTTGTTTCACCTTAATTCTTATTTGTAGCTAGCACTTTGGCTTAAAGTTGAATAGTAAATCTTTTGCTATTTTTCTTTGCTATTTAAAACTCTCCATAGACACAAAATTTGTTTTAATGCATGCTAATTTATTTTGCATGGTCTTTAATTTAATATCATTCACATAGCTTTGAGGGTTTATCAAAAATTATTCTTTTCAAAATTCACTGTTCAAAATCTTGATCTTCTTTATTCATTTGTGAGAATGATGAGATTGAATGAGTGATCATGTTGATGTCTGAATGTTTCATTGATATGTCAGAAAGATAATCTTCAGGTGACTTTCACATAAAATTAATTCCATTTTTGGATTACCTCTCTGTGGCTCCAAAAAAGGTGTTTATGGAGATGTGCAGCGTGTGAAGATTTTGTACAATAAGAAAGACAGCGCTCTAATACAGATGGCTGATGGAAACCAGTCACAACTTGGTAAGATTAAACTGTGTTTCATCTGTACATCTTCACTTCTGCTTTCAAATGCATAATGTGAACCTGTGAATAAAAATAAACTCCTTTACATCAGTAAGAAATTATTTATTTTAATGGCCAGGGCTCAAAATGTCATTTTAATGTGAATAGTTGTATGTGATGAACGTATTTGTATTTTTCTGCTATCCTCCTCCTGTTTTTCAAATGCACTCATAATAGGAAAAGATTTTAGCTTCAAAATTGTAATAATAGTTTCACATGAGAATTATTTATATTGAAGATTCATAGTGATTTTTATTCTAGCTACTCCTTGTTAATAGAAGCTAACTGTTCATATAGTCCATAGAATCCTTCTTAATGCCATGTTATTTTAATTCTTGTAAAGTCTTGCGATACCAGGTTTACAAAATGAAAAGCTTGTACTAAAACACTGTTGTTAATCACTTTGGAAATCTTAAAAGGTAGTTTAGTCAAGTTATACTTTATATCATTACTTAAATAATTGATTATTTTAATTAAACTTACGTCATTTGACTTCATATATAGTCAAATACATAAATCTAGAACACACCTGCACATTCACACCAGTGATTGACTGTAAATGCCAGGATGTTCTTACAGTTCTGTTCATTGAGATTCAGGGATAATGGTGCCTCAGACTGATTGTATTCACATTGTTAATTTGTAAATTTGCCATTTTTGATGTTAGGACGAGTGTATTTTTGCTTTTATATCCCTGTGAGACTCAGATGAACAACTTGTTACACTAGACCAATTTTGGCCTTTGGCATCACATAGAAAATTTTGAATTTCAAACACATAATAGGTTTGAATTTTAGTGTTTCTTGGCAATACTCTTAGCAACTCAGATGAGGTATAAAACTATCCATCTGGCTCTCCATTTTTAAAATGGTTGTATGTGTCTTAAAGAGGTATGAAAGTGCTGATTATGTCATGATCCTTAGTATATATTTTCCTCTGTGTGCACTTCTGTACTCTGGTTGGAATAGTACTGTTGCTTTCATACATGTTGTAAGTAGCACTTGGCAGTACTTCATAATCAGAGTGTTCTCAAATATGTCATTTTTTCCCCTAATTGTTTGAGGTATGAGTGGCATTATGTGTCATTTAAATAAGGGACACAGAGTCTTTATAGTTGATAATTACCTGTGGTAGAGTTATCTCAGATCTTCCAGATAGTTTTTGTTTTATGTAAAGACTGTTTTAAGTAATATTTTAATTTTTTGCCATACTTGTAATCTGCTTGGGCTGCCATAACCAAAATACCACGGACTGAGTAGATGAAACAACAAAAATTTATTTCCTCAGAGTTTTCAGAAAAACTTTGGGGTCTAGAAGTCCCAGATGAAACTGCTAGCAGATTGTTTCTGGTGAGGTCTCTCTTGACTTGCAGCCAACCATCTTCCCCATGTGTCCTCATGTGGCCTTTCCACTGTGCAGGTGTGTTAAGAGTCTCTTCCCCTTATAAGGATACTAGTCCTGTTGAATCAGGGCTCTACCCGTAATGACCACATTTAGCCTGAATTACCTCCTTAAAGGCCCTGTTTTTAAGTACAGTTACATTGGGGGTTAGGACTTCAGCATACAAATTTTGGGAGGACACAATTGAGTTAATAGTACTTAAATTTGTAAATCATTTATCCCCAATTTTATAAGATATTGTCATTAAAGTTTTGACTTGCTAGGAGGGCTTATAATTTTTGGACTATATGCAGTAAATAATTCATCATTTCTCATTGCTGCTAGGTAGATTTTTGCATTCTTGAAGTATGTGACCATAAAAATAGGTACTGACACCATCACTTCCTTTAAAACACACACACCCACACCCACACCCACACCCACACAAAGCTCTGTGGTGTACTATTGAGAACAAATAAATGAGGCCGAAACATTTTTTTGTTTCTGAACTCTATTCTTACTCTTTTTGGTTTTCAAGGGGACTCTATTTGTGAGTATTCATTGCAGATGTCTTTATGCTTAAGAGGTAACATGGGAAAAATAAGTGGCAAGGAAAATTAAGAGAGATACTCAGAAATGTTTAAATGTCAATGGAACTGTAAATCTTGCAGGCCATGTTACATTATTTCAGACCAGAGTTTTAAAATTTGTAAACATTAAGGTGTTTTCAAATATTAATACTCTTAAAATTTTTCTTGGAGTATTATTGGGTAATATTAGAGTATTACTGTATAATTTGTAAATTCTCATCTTTAAAAGTAGTATATTGATCTCCAAGATGAAAATAAATTCTAACAAGATGCCAACTAGTAGTTTATTCATAGTAAAATAATTTAGTTTCTCTAGTTCATGTTTTCAAGAACTATTTTTTTAAATGCCTGCTTTTAATATATAGCTACCATCTCAAAAGTAAACTTACTTCTTTTTTATAATAAGCCTTTACTTTACAAAATTATATCAAAATGTTCTGTAAAGTGAGTGGAAATCATTTTGCTGTTATGATATTTGAACAATTTTTGTGTATATTGGTTTTCACTTCCACTGTTATAAATAATGAGTAATTGCCACACTTTGGGGGCATTACTGTTTTCATAAAAGAGAGATTTTACCCTCCAAAACAAAACAAGGGAAGGAGAGGGAGACAGCAAATTATATGAAGAAAATAGGGAAAATTAAAATTATGGTAGAATCAAATTCTAATGCATCAGTAATAGTGAAAATGTAAAGGAATAAATTTGTCAACTAAAAGATTGTCAAACTTAGTATTTAAAAGCTACCTGTATACTTTTACAAGAGACATGTAAAGCAGAAGGATGGAAAGATTGAAAAGGATGTGAAGAGATACTAATATACTGGGCAGATAGTAAGCAAAACAAAACTTAAATACCTTTATTAACTTAAGACCGAGAATTGATCAAGGATTTAGTTCACTGGGAAGATATAACAGTTTGTGTATACGTGTGCCTAGTGAAATAGCTTCAAAATATATAGTAAGCGGATAGAACTACAGGTAGACTTGAGCAAATCTATTATAGTGGTGGATTTCAGTTCACCTTTCTGAATTACATGTCAGACTGACCCACAAAAGACAAAATCAGCGAAGATACAAATGATACAGTTACCTTAACAGAATTATGTGTCTAACAGTTACATATCCAATACAGTTTTTAAACACATATGGGACATTTTTGAAAAATCAGCCACATACTAAACCATAAAGCAAGCTTCATCTAATTTCAAAGAGTATCATACAGACCTCATTCTCTGACTATTGCACAATTAAGTTAGAATTAATAACAAAAAGATGCATTTAAAATCTGTGTCCAGAGATGTAAAAATAAGTCTCAGTATTGCATGAGTCAAAAGTTTGTTTTTTTGTTTTGTTTTGTATTGTTTTTTGAGACAGTGTCTATTTCTCTCCCCCAGGCTGGAGTGCAGTGGTATTGTGGCTCACTGCAGCCTCAACCTCCCAGGCTCAAGCAATCCTTGCACTTACGCCTCCCAAGTAGCTAGGACTACAAGCATGCATCACTTGCCCGGCTAATTTTTTATTATTATTATTTTTTGTAGAGATAAGTTCTCACTATGTTGCCCAGACGGAAGTTATTTTAATGGGAATATAAAAATACTTAAGCGATAAAGTACTATATATATGTATATAAATTAGATATATGTGGTACAGTGAAAGAGATGTCTTGACGGGAAGTTTTAACTTTAAGAATAACAGTGTTACCCCCAGGGAAGGAGATATTAAAGATAAGACTAGAAATCAATGGTATAAAAGACAGTTGAGAGAAAAAAACATGCCACAAGTTGGGTTCTTTGAAAAGACTAAAGAAATAGACAAACATCTAAAGATTGAAGATTAAAAAATGCGAGTGGTAACACACAAAAATATTTTTTTTAATTATAAAGGGGAGAACCATTGAAAAGCTCCAGTTTCCACACATATAAACACCACCTATATCTGTAAATTTCTTGAGGTCTTTTAAAATTTTATTATTCATTAATTTCTTCTTCATAGATGGATTAAGGGAAAAGTTAAAAAATTACATTCTACCAAAAATGCCATTTCACTTGTGAAACATTGACTTTTTCCTTCTTTCTTATTGCGTTGTCCATTTATGCCATATTTCTTGGAATAGGAGACTTCAAAGTGTAAGATTTACATTGTTTAAAATTTTATTTATTTAAAATTAGTAATTCAGATAGTTTCCTTCTGCTCTGTTTACTCATTGTGTACTTTCAGGTTTTGACAAAGCTTTTGTTTTCTTTTTTACTTAAAAACTTTGGTACTCTAATTATCCTCCCCCTTCCCCTTTAGATCACTTCAGATCCTATTGTCAGCAATCAGCTGGCTAGAACTCTCATTACCTGGCTACTTTCTGAGGTAGCTGTTTGGTTATTTTGCTTTATTCTAATCCCATTCCTCTATCACTCATCTGTTCTGTATACAGTTACTATGCCTGGAACTTTTTATTTTCTTATTCCTTCCCTCCATTATCTCAAAGCTCAGCTGTTTGTGCTGTCTTTTTATTTAGACAGCTTTTTTTCTGACAACCTTAAGTCTACTTATTTATATCACTTTATTTCTCAAACCCATACTTAATAACACATTTTGTCTGAGGTAGTAGCACTTTATCTAAACAAAAGTTTGTTCACTTAAAACAGTTACAGAACTTTAAACTTTTATAATTCAGTGGATTTTATTGTAAAAGGATTTTATGTACTGTCACTGTAGATAATTGGTTTTACAGGTGTAAGTGTAAATTTGCAAGTATATGAAATTAAGTATGCGAAATGCAGTGCGAGAAACAAATGAGAACATTCAGGCTTGTGAGAAGATTGTTTTTTTTTTTTTTTTTCTGTTAGTCTTGGCGGAAGATCTGAGAAAACTTAAAATATATAACACTGGAGTGACAATCAGGAAGAGTGCCCCCCCCCCCCTTGTTTTTTAAACAAATTAGGGAAGTAAGTTCAGTGGCTAGTGGTTATCACAATAAGAAAAATTTAAGCAAGTTATAGGTAAAATAAGAATTTACTTTTCTGAATGGTACCTCATATTTCTTTTCAGATCTGTTTTATGTTTAATTGGTTTATTTATACATGTGAGTATGATGAGATTCGTGGATTTAACCAGTTCTTTGTATCTTCTGTGTCAAAATGTATACTGTAGTATACTGTTTATATTAGAAACTCTTCGAGAGTGGATGTTCTTTTCTCAGTTTCCTGATCTTCCACATTGTCTTTATCTCTCTGCTGTTCTTTATTTGTTTGTTTGTTTTTGTTTTTGTTTTGAGACGAAGTCTTTGTCACCCAGGCTGGAGTGCAGTGGCACCATCTCAGCTTACTGTAACCTCCACCTCCTGAGTTCAAGTGATTCTTCTGCCTCAGCCTCCTGAGTAGCTGGGACTACAGGCACGAGCAACCACGCCTGACTAATTTTTGTCTTTTTAGTAGAGACGGGGTGTCACCATATTGGCCAGGCTGGTCTTGAGCTCCTAGACCTCATGATCCGCCCACCTGGGCCTCCCAAAGTGCTGGGATGACAGGCGTGAGCCAACACGCCTGGCATCTACTGTTATACATTGATGTTTTTATCTAGTTGATTATAGTCATTTAGACCTTCAGTTTAACCAAAGGGCATGACATATTAGAAATGGTCTTTTTTAGTTATTTTGACTGGTGAATAAAACATGTAACTGTTTCTAGCATCAGACCAGTTCATTTAGTTTAAAAATGATCCAGCAGCTATGTCAAGAAATATGTCATGTAATGTTCTCTGTTCACACACTGCACTATGTTCTGTGGTAGAGGCAAAGGTTTGAATTTTGGAATATTTGCATTATACCAATTGAGCTTCCCAAATCTAAAATGCTCCAGTGATCATTTCCCTTGAACATCATGTTGGCATTCAGTTTTGGATTTTGGAACATTTCAGATTTCAGATTTCTGCATTAAGGATACTCAACCTGTACAGACTGGGAAAGGTATAAGCCATATTAAAGAATGAGTTTCACCTTTGTCCTTAAGAGTTTTAAGCATGTATTGACATGATCAGATTTGTAATTTACGAAGGTCATCAAGCTGCTGTATAGAAAATGGATTGGGGCTGGGCGCGGTGGCTCAAGCCTGTAATCCCAGCACTTTGGGAGGCCGAGACGGGCGGATCACGAGGTCAGGAGATTGAGACCATCCTGGCTAACAAGGTGAAACCCCGTCTCTACTAAAAAATACAAAAAAACTAGCCGGGCGAGATGGCGGGCGCCTGTAGTCCCAGCTACTGGGGAGGCTGAGGCAGGAGAATGGCGTGAACCCGGGAGGTGGAGCTTGCAGTGAGCCAAGATCCGGCCACTGCACTCCAGCCTGGGCGACAGAGCGAGACTCCGTCTCAAAAAAAAAAAAAAAAAAAAATGGATTGGAAAGAAAAAATCCAACAGGAAGACAAATGATGAGACTGAGTTATCCAGATAAAAAATAATGGCAGTGAAAAGTAGAGAAATAGAACATGAATTTGAGAGATAATTAGGAGGAAGGCTATCATAGTATTTAGCAATTAGGATGTGTAACAGAAGGGAGAAAAAGAGTTAGGGATGATTATTAAGTTTCTTGTGTAGCTCACTGTATGATTTGTCAGCAGAATTGTTGAGGAAGATAGATATTCATAATCTGGATTTTCATTCTATGAAAGTAGCTGGCTTTTTTGCCAGAATGCCATGTCTAGTACAGATGAAAATGTACTTAAGTCTTGTCAGCAATGGCTATGGTAAATTGGTGATTTCTTTTAAAATCATAAGAAAATTCAAAGTTTTAAACTGTTACTTTAAAAGAATTATTTTGTTTTGAGCTTTGATATTGTTTATTAATAGACATGCTTTCTTTTTATAGCCATGAATCATCTTAATGGACAGAAAATGTATGGAAAAATTATTCGTGTTACTCTGTCGAAACATCAGACTGTACAACTACCTCGAGAGGGACTTGATGATCAAGGGCTAACAAAAGATTTTGGGAATTCCCCATTGCATCGTTTTAAGAAACCTGGATCCAAAATTTTCAAAACATTTTCCTCCTTCTGCCACCCTTCACCTATCTAATATCCCGTAAGTATATAAGTTAGAGTGTATTAAGGAGATACATTCTATTTTGATAAAATATGAAATTTATTATTAATCTTCACTTTTCTTCCCATTCAATTTTCCTAGTCCATCAGTAGCAGAAGAGGATCTACGAACACTGTTCGCTAACACTGGGGGCACTGTGAAAGCATTTAAGTTTTTTCAGTAAGCAAGCTTCCTTATCTTTAAATTAGTGACCTGATAAAAGTTTTCTTTAAGTAGTTTTTATTCTTGTTGTTTATAGAAATTTTTGATTCTGGAATGGCCAAAATTCAAGTATTTAATAAGCCCTTTCTTATTTGCATGAAGTATCTGATTTTATAATTTTGTTTCAGAAGAGATCACAAAATGGCTCTTCTTCAGATGGCAACAGTGGAAGAAGCTATTCAGGCCTTGATTGATCTTCATAATTATAACCTTGGAGAAAATCATCATCTGAGAGTGTCTTTTTCCAAGTCAACAATTTAAAAAGAAGATGAAGATTGGGGTGAATCACATTGTTCAGTGTCATCACCTATTGACTGTTCAGAAAAGTGGGGACCAGAGTTTGATTTTTTTTGCTTTTGTTTCTTTGGGGTTTTTTTTTTTTTTTTTTTTTTTCCATGCTGTTATCATTCCTTGGTTATAAAATGAAATGGCATATGTAAAGGCAGAGTTGTTAACTGCTATATTTCATCTGTTCTATTGGGAAGCCATTTTTGTCTGTTTAAAATTTCAGTTTAATTTTGCTTTTTTTTTTTCTTCCTTTCAACTTAGTTGACATACGTGCCTTAAAAAGGAAAACTAGTGTTGCTATTGTGCATTTACTAGAAAAAAGGAATTGGTTGTTTAGGGCACACTGTTATATGGGAATTAAAATATGTTTAGGCAGGGGTGTGTAAAAAGGTTAAGTTTTTGTTTCTCCTGCTTGGAACTTATTTTGAATTACTGGCTTTCACCTTTTTTTGTATTTAATCAAATAAGATACATGATATTGAAAGAATAAAGCAGCATTTTAGTTTTTACTACCTTAGGCTTTATTGCTTTAAAAACAACATTGGCCTTTTGTATCTCACAATTCTGGTCTAGATTCAGTTATGAATGTAGGCATTAGTTAAAATTAACAAGATGCAGAGTATTAATTTCTTAAGACAACAAAGTGATTTCTGTAAGTTTGAGCCCTATGTGGAAAGCATTGTGGAATCTTAACCTTTTTGTACACACTCTTGTGGGACGTATCATATAAATGTCAGCACTAAGTAATGTCTTGTTTGTGGCTGAATATTTTCGTAGATGTTTTGAAGTTGACATGACTTACGTGCATTTAAATATATATTGCCATCCTTAGTTTGTAATTAAGATTTGGAATATGGTTGTGGATTTCTGAGCATGTGCAGACTGGTCTAGCTAGTTCAGGAACTGGTGCATGTATTTTTCAAAGATAAAGAAAGTGTACTGCGAAAATATGCAGGAAGATTAATTTTGTGGCAGTTTTCTAAAACTGACAACCAGGTGGGACCAAAGTTTATGTGCCTTTAGTCTTAATTTACCTTGCATTGTAATATTCAGTTTTAATAAATCTTCAAAATATTTTGTATTTAGGAATAGATCTGACTTTAATAAAAACATGGCTCAGAATCTACAGGTCAAATTAATTTGAACAGTTCTTGTCAATCTGAATTGTTGATTCTGTTTAAATGACCAATACTTTTTGAAATTGATGTACTTAGTTTCAAGATTCATAGATTCTGTTACCTATGTAGACAGAATGGTCATGTATATTTTCTATTAGTTGAGTTTTTACATCTTTAGAAATGTAAAATTCAGTATAGTTTGAAAGCGGCACAATTAAAAATTAATTTTCTAACAAAGTTGGGAGGTTTGATGGTTGTTTAATTTCATTTTGTGTGTACTCTGCTTACCTCTGTAGCATGCTCAATAAACACTTCTGTAGCTCTATATTCACCTTTTCTGTCTTTCTCTGCTGCCTTTTCTCTCTCCTCTTCTTTGTTTTCACTCCACTGTGCTTCTGAATTCATGTTTATTCTCTGCCAGGGTGGGAAAGGAGTAATAATATTACAATTCTATGGCTTTATACCATAAATAAATCTAGATGCTGTGAAAATATACCAGCTGTTTTTTTTTTAATTTAAAAGATGGTAACTGCTTTTCAGGAGGACACATATTAAACATTTCCCACCCTGTTATAATCTACTGCTTTAAAGACATAACTTTTATTGTAGCTTGTTAATTCTATCTCTTTTGTTGTTGTTGTTTTTTTTTTTCCAGTAGATTTATGCACTAATAGATCTTTTGGATTTGCCATGCTCTCTTGCTGCAGTTTCATCTTTCATCTTTTGTGTCTGCTAAAGATTTCTTACTAATAATCTTAGACTATCTTGTGAGTTAACTAAAAGAACTTGATGTTACTGGGAAGAAAGAGCAGCATATTGTCTGCTTTTGCCGTGGGTGGGAAGGATGATATACATTCAAGTATTTAAAAACTTAGAGTAATTTGCATTTAACAACTAAAGATGTTACTATAACTTTTTAAACACTTACAATTAGGGTGCTATTTATATTCAAAATATTTTGGTCAGTTTTTCTAAACAGATATGTTGGTGTCAGATAACTTTGGAGTTATGCATGATGTTTCTTAGGTTTGTTCTGTGACAAAATATCCCACACTTATGCAAAACTTATACATAGGATAATAAAAAGTAAATGAAGAAACATAAAATATGTTTTACTATACCTAATATAGTAATTCAGTTACCTCCAAGAAAGAAGAACATAGTAAGTAAAATAATTTTGTTTACACTAGTGCCACTGTTGTCATCTGAAGAAGAACCATTAGAGTCAACAGTTTGGGATGATTTGGAAGCTAGGTGATCTGTGTTTTTTTCTTAAAATAACATTGTAGCACAGAGGAACTCTAGCAACATCAGGTATGTCTAAAGTCTAAGAAACCAATCCCAGGGTTAGTGAACAGTAATTGAACAAAGCTGCTCAAGGTGGCATTTTTCTCAGTAATGAGTGGTGGTGATAATATTTGAAAGTAGCTTCTGCCACCTTTTCAGGTGCTCATTGTGGGTGGGATTGCCTTGGGAAGGAGAAACTAAATCCCGAGCTGTGCATGGGAACTTAGTTTGTGCCATTTGCTAAGCTGGTGAGAGTTCCCAATCTCCCTAGTGGGAGGTAACCAGAAACCAGCTCTTCTTGCCTAAGGACTACAGCAGATTCTATACTCTCTTACAGTATACCCCAATACAGCCTTCCTTCCAAAGCACCAAGTCAGTAAAGGGGGATTTTGACATTCTGGAATATTTTTAATTCAGTACATGAAATTAACCCAGACCTTGGCATATAGCGAATTACTTATTAAAAGTTAGGTAAAAATCATAACAGCTTTGTTGTATATTAGTACTCTATGCCTCTTAGAGTGAACTGGCTAACAATGAAGTATTCTTAGGACTCAGCTGCTTTGTTAATAGAGGTATTAACTTGAATATTTAAAATAACTTTAATCAGAAAATTATTTTGATATTTAATAAGATGTATTTTGGAAATGGGTTTTAAAGCACCTACTTAAGGAAGAGATATCTACAGTTTAATGTTAGCATTTGAAAGCAACGAAGAAAATTTTTGCTTAACTAGGAAGTGTAATGAATCATTATATTAGAGATCAAATTAACACTTTGGAAGCATTTTAGCCCCTAGAGTTAAGGTTAGTATAGTGAAATTATGGTGATTAGCTTAATTCATTCATGTACATCTATTTGTATCACCAGATAATTACTAGGTAAAGGACAAATCACTTCAAAGCCTCAGTATTATTTGTAAAATGGTGGCAATAAGTTCTGCTCTGCTCACCTCACAGGATTATTATAGAGGCTCAAATAGGGTAAGTGAAGGAATGCTATACAATTAGTAAACTGTTAGGCCAGAGAGTTCCCAGACTGTCAGATTTGCCCACAGTAAACTTCATTATTCACAATATATGTTATCCTAATACGTCTTTTTGCTACGAAGAAATACTAATGTTTTAAAATTATTTACTAGTTTCATAAAGCAGAAAGATGTAAAATGCAGTTATAGAGAGCATCCCAAGCCAAATGAAAAGAAACCATGGATTTAGTTTTATATTTTGTTTGAACTTGATAGCCCAATCATAAAATGCACATATTTAATTATATTTAATTATAGACTGCACTTAAGATTTCATATGTATAAAAAAGTTGCTGTGAAACTTAGAGGTAATTCTAACACAGGAATTTCAAGGCTAAGGAAGAAAGACATATTCTCACGAGCAGCTCTGAACTTCAAACAGGATTTTCTGGCTGCCTTAATATATTAAAATGGAGCCTAAATCCAAAAACGTTTTTTTATCCAGAAGAAAGTACAGAATTCAGTGAAATTGAGTATACTAGAAATTCTGATGGCAAGAATTGCGCAGAAAGTCTTAATTTTAAACCATAATATTCATTGGTTATCCAAAACCTTCGTTTTATTCTTTATTATTTTGAATAGTTTCCCTTTAAATTTTTTAGTTTCAAATTTTGCAAATAAAAGTGTACATGTTAAAGTTACAGAGTATTAGATTATTCACATTAAGAACTGTTCAAGGCCGGGCGTGGTGGCTCAAGCTTGTAATCCCAGCACTTTGGGAGGCCGAGACGGGCGGATCATGAGGTCAGGAGATCGAGACCATCCTGGCTAACACGGTGAAACCCCATCTCTACTGAAAAAAAACAGACAAAAAAAAAACTAGCCTGGCGAGGTGGCGGGCGCCTGTAGTCCCAGCTACTTGGGAGGCTGAGGCAGGAGAATGGCGTAAACCCAGGAGACGGAGCTTGCAGTGAGCTGAGATCTGGCCACTGCACCTGCACTCCAGCCTGGACGATAGAGCGAGACTCCGTCTCAAAAAAAAAAAAAAAAAAAAAAAAAAAAAAATAAAACAANTTTCTGATCTTAGTTCAAACCTTGTTCTTTCCCAAGAGGTAAATTGTTCCCTTCAATTTAGTATTTTATTATTCAGTGGTTGCTTTTCAAGAGGAATTTATCCTATATTCTGTAGGCTAAATTTCTTGTTCTGCCTAGTTATAAAAATGGCAAATAATATAATATTGGGTGTTTAAATAGTACGATATTTTATTGTTCAAAACACTTTATAATTTTTAACAGATTGGACATTGATAATCCCCTTATCAAATCTCATGATATGTAACCAATTTTTAATAAGGATTTTAAATCGTGTTTAAGAAATAAGTCATTTGGGCCCCAGGTTTCTCTTAAATATATAAACAAGGAGCTATATCATTGGTATTTTAGAAGCTGAATTATGTGTGAGATCCTTAAATACAAACATACTCTTTGTAGCTTCACAGAGCCACCTTTTGCACTTCTCCCCTTTTCTTCCTCCCTCCTTTGCTCCCATTTCAATGGACAGGAAGACTATGTGGCATCTCTATTTTCATTCACTTGGTTTATTGTCTTGGTATGTTGCATAGATTTTTGAATCAAAGGAATTTTTAACATTTTAGATATTTCAAACATAGAAAAAATAGAAGAATGTAACAAACCCTTGTCAGCTTCAGTTAGCAACTTACATCTTCCTCGTTTCCTCCACCCAGTTCTTTATTAATGTAAATCCTAGACGTATTTTATCAAGAAATTTTGTGGCATATATTTGTGATGTTTTATTCCTGGTCATAGTTGCTTTCTCTAATATCTGGATTAGCCTAGCTTGTCAATACTACTTCAAATCCTAGAACCTCACTATTAAAAATGCAGTCACCAAACCAGTGGCAAATTAATATCAGCTAGGAGTTTATTAGAAACTCAATCTATGATCCCACTGAATCTACATTTTGACAAGATTTGGCAGGTGATGCATTTGGACATAAGTTGAAGAAGCACTTAATAGAATGCATTTTTTTTCAGTTCTGTAAAAATCAGCTTCCAAGTTTTTTCCTGAGTGGAAATTATTTCTTAGTAATTTTAAGTTTTGCAGATATGTAGTTAATAATACCAAGAAATAATTGAAAAGGAGCCCGGATATCCAGTTTTAACCTCCTGTTTTAAAGATAAACAGTTCTAGAGATCAAATAAATAGTTTAGCAACATTTATTGTCACATACCTGTAGTTAGAATCCAAGTCCCTGGCCTTCCAATCCAGTCTTCAGTGTATTACACTGATCAAAAGAAATACAGGCCTGCTATTATTCATAAACTTAAACTATTATGTACAAGTTGATAGCTTATAATAGAAATCAGTATGATCAGTATTAAAAGTCAAATTTAACAGGGAAGGAATGTCCATGTGAATTGATTTTTTTAATAGACTGCAAATTAGTACTCTTAATTCCTGATTTGTTTATTACATTTTGTGGTTTTATAAAATGATACTCGGGTCATTTTTGTAAATAGCTTTTCTACTCATTTAATGCTTCCTCAGTCACTTTTTCTCTATTGCATAGCACAGTCTAACAGTTGAAATGCCTAAGCCTTACTGAATAATGACTCTGATATTCTCTCTGAGAGTTAGAGCTGTGCTATAAATATACATTTACCTGTGCAAAGTATGCCTTCAGGGGCTATGCCCCATAATCTTAGCAAAATTTTAAAATATTCTTATGGCTAGCAATTTTATCTATTGTCATGTCTTACTATTTCCTGCTTACCACCCCCATTTGTCTCTAAACCTTGTTGCTGCATTAGCTGTCCATCACTTAAAACTGTTTATTTCTGTTTTTCTTCCATCATTCTCTTTGCAACTACATGTCTTAGACTCTTTATAACCATAATCAACCATAACCAGATTCTTTTTATTTGTGGTTAATGAGTTGACAAACGATAGTGCATTTTATGTAATATTCAGGTGTTCTGCTATTTTTGTCTGGTTTAGCTTAAAATCTCCCTGCCCCCCACTCCCTTTTTTTGTGGGTTTTAAAAAATTTTACTAATTTTTTCTGGTTTTGTTTTGTTTTGCTTTTTAACTTCTGGGATTGCAGTGGTTCCAGATGGTTGAAATCACTAGTAGTGATTTACTTGACGCATTCATGTATTTATTACTGGTATATTCAACTATAATGGAGGGAAATTGGTCGAAGAATTAGGGTTAAAGAGCTCCTATAAAAAGGAGATTTGTAGAATTCTAAAATGTGATTCTAATTCATATAGTCATGACTCTTAGAAATTAGCTACAGGGAGAGATAGTAACATTGCTATAGTTGTCTTTGCCCTAAGTTTGGAGTTCTATCGTGTAAAATACATATAATAGCTCTAATTATAAATACACTTTTACTCTGGAAAAAACATAGACATTGACATGAGACATTTAAAAACCATTATTTTCTCATCTGTAAAATGGAGAGAATCACTTCATATGTTCACTTATAAGGATTATATGAAATACTGTTCCATTAGTAGTTTTTCTTTTCCTCTAATTGGGGTGGGGCAGTTTTGGCATTTTATTTATGGAAGGTTTTTTTTCCCTAAAATCATTTTGACCTCTCTAAAAGACATTTGCTATGTACATTGGACATTTGCTATGTACATTGTAGAGAATACAAAGATAAACAGACACTGAAAATGCAAATTTGTTCTAGCATATTTAATATATTAGGGAACAATTTAAGCATAATGTGAATTTCATGTTTACTTAAAATTTCATCCTGAGAAACAAATGAAAGCAGGAAATTACAACCAGCTGAACCAGCTGTGTAAGAAAATATGTATTTATCAGGTGTGCACACATGTACGTTCCTCAGACATCTATTAGCATTCTCAGTTTTCCACAAGTTAACCATGCTTATCCATATCTGGTACTAATAACTTCCCATCCAATTTCAGATAGCTGTTTTTAACACATCTGACACCCTCATTTTTTCAAGCAAACTTCAGGTCTTTTTCAAGATAAAGTCATTCATAGTAGTATTTATATATTTCTTAACCATTTAACATGTAAAACTGTGCTGCCTTTTAAGAAATTACTTCTGTCCTTTTTAGTGTCACAAATGAAGATTTTGAGTGTTGTACCCTAACCTTATCATTTTCCTCGTAAGTCCTGTGGGTTTTTTTGTATGATTTTGCATAGTGTGGTAATTCTTGGAAATGCTTACGTTGTGTTATAGTGTAACTGACTTACTGCTTTCAAATAGCTTCTAGTCTGATTCACGCTATGACATTATACAGTATAGCAAAATAAGGATGTCAGGGAACAGGAGGCCGAGCATATCACCATTTACCAGTGGTAGGTTCAGCAAGGCCCTTCATTTATCTAAGTCCTTTTTCTCATCTGTAAAATGGAAGTGGTGATAGTACATGTCTTTTCTGTCTTGTGTTATTTGTAGTTTCAATTTATACAGCATAAAATATGCTGTATAAATACAGGGTTGGGAATATCTAGTGGTACAAAAATCACCTTTTGGCCCAATTTTAAGGTGAGATAATTATGAGAGATTTTTTCAGCCTCAAAGTCTTTGTTCTTTTCTGTCTACACCATTGTGAATAACTACAGTGTACATATGAGATTAATTTATTACCTCGACTTTCCATTTTTGTTTTGTAAAGTAGTTTAATTTTTGGTATCTATAAAGTTAACTGCAGGAGTGTACCTGCATTTAAGTTTATACAGTTAAGAGGTTGGTTTCAGTTTTAAAGATTGTATGTCAGTGTAAAACATCCATTATTATGCTTTCAAGTAAAATAGCTCCTAAAAGCATGGATTACTACCAACCTTCAAGGAAAATAGCTCCTAGAAATACGGATTACTAGCCACATAAGTTGCTAACATTTGCTTTTTTTATTATTTTTTTTTTAGACAGAGTCTTGCTCTGTTGCCCAGCCTGGAGTGTGGTAGAGTGATCTTGGCTCACTGCAACCTTCGCCTCCCGTGTTCAAGCAATTCTCCTGCCTCAGCCTTCCGAGTAGGTGGGATTACAGACACCTACCACCACACCCAGCTAATTTTTCTATTTTTAGTAGAGACGGGGTTTTACCATGTTGACCAGGCTGGTTTTGAACTCCTGACCTCAAGTGATCCACTTGCCTCAGCCTCCCAAACTGCTGGGATTACAGACGTGAGCCAACGCGCCCAGCCTCTTTGCTAACATTTAACCTTTTGAGACTCATCTTTAATTCTTTTGTTCAACAAGCATTCATTACCTGCTAACTGTGTGCCAGCTTAGATGCTCTGGATGAAATATATGTTGGTGCAAAAGTAATTGTGATTTTTGCCATTAAAATTACAAAAACCACAATTACTTTTGCACCAACCTAAATTACTAAAACTTCCTAACATGGGGCTTTCAGTTCAGTGTGAGATAAGTAAAGAATTATATGGGTTGATAAATTTTCTGGAGGAACTATTGGGTGTTATTACAGTGTACTCAATCTTTAGCAGTTAGGAAAGGATTCTTGAAGGTAGTTGTATTACCTGGATTGGAGGTTAAGTGTTCGGGACACAAGCGTTGGAAACAGGACAGTTTGCTTAAAAGGGTGGGTGGGGGGAGGGGGGGAGCAGGAAAGAACGAGAATCAAGATTACAGCACCCTGGAGAAAGTTCAGCATGGCTAGGTCATTAATTTGGAGACAAGAAACAAATAGAGAAATATGTTTGGATAGAAAAGTCAGATTATGGGCTGTGCTAAGTTGCTTGGGCTCCACTAGGGTTTCTAAACGCAGTTATTGGTAAAATGGACTTAGGAGAGGACAGGGTTGACATGACAATCTAGTGAATTTATGTTCATTAATATATCCCTTTTGAATTGATTTAGTTTTTGTATGTTTCTTTTTTATAATTCCAAAAAATCATACAAATAAGTTTACTTAAACTTATCCATCTAAAAGCTGCACACAAAACTTGATATTAAATTCTTTTAAAATTACAAAATTAAGACTTCCAAAAGAATCTTGTTGAATAAGAGTAAAAGGAAGACCCTTACTCAGTAAAGCTACATTATACTTTGGCAGTTTGAACCCATGGCCATGCCTCTCTGTGTGATAAGGATTAGGCAAAACCATGAAGAAACATGCATGTTTTTGAATTGCCTTTCCATGGTAATTTAAAACATTTTTTCATGAAACATGGATATATATCATTAGAAAACTGCAAAACATAAAGCTTGCAAGTTGTAAGACTTGAAATGAGATTTATCTTTGTCGCCCAAGCTGGAGTGCAACAGTGTGATCTCTGCCTTCTGGGTTCAAGCGATTCTCCTGCCTCAGCCTCCTGAGTAGCTGGGACTACAGGCGTGTGCCAACCATGTCTGGCTAATTTTTTTGTATTTTTAGTAGAGACGGTTTCACCATGTTGGCCTGGTCTCGAACTCCTGACCTCAAGTGATCTACCTGCCTCAGCCTCCTCAAGTGTTGGGATTACAGGCGTGAGCCACGGCACCCGGCCAAGATGAAATTTCAAGTCCATTTTAGCCACTGTGCTTTTAGACTACTTAAAGCAGTGCTTTCAGGTCTCCCCAGGAATACTGGTTCACTTTATGCTATTGTTGCTGCTGTTCTGGCTTGAGAATTTTGAGAATCTAAGATACAATTTTGAGTTTTGACATATAAATTATTTTGTTGAGTAGAAAGAATTAATGTAGATAAGGAAAAACCCCTTTATAAAAAATGCTTACCCTTTAAAAAATGTTGGATCCTCACAGTACTATTAAATACTACTTGGAAAAGTGTTTGTTAACCATGATATATTTTTTTAGATAATTTGAGTAGAATTATACATGAAATATATTCTTGAGTTTGTGACCAACAAAGAAACAGATTAATGATTGAAAATTCACCATACATTACTACCTGTGTCTCTCCACCTGCTATCTACTTCAATTTTTTTAATATATAAAAGTCATTTGTAATTGAGTTTTTTTTTTTTTTCTTGAGACAGGGTCTCACTGTGTCACCCAGGTTGGTGTGCAAATGGCATGATCACAGCTCACTGCAGCCTCAACCTCCCAGGTTCAATAGATCCTCCCACCTCAGTCCCCCACAGGTATGCATCACCATGCCTGACTAGTTTTTGTGTTTTTTTGTAGAGACAAGGTTTTGCCATGTTGCCCAGGCTGGTCTCAAACTTGCGCCCAAGCCATCCACCTGCCTCAGCTTCCCAAAGTGCTGGGATGACATGTGTGAGCCACCACACCCAGTCATGAGAATTATTTTAAATCAGGTAAACAAAATGTCTTTGGGAATATTGAGCTTTATGATAGATACCTAAGTTTTCCCAAAAATAATTGTGTTAGCATTTCACTGAATCACTATACTTAACCTAGAAATCTAGGCTACCAATAACATAGTCTCTTTCAGGTTTTTTCTTTTCCTGTGTCTTTCTTTTTACTAAAATCATAACTGGAATGACTTATGGAGTTGATATCTTAGGTCTAATCCCAATTTAGAAACTCCCGAAAGCCTGTCAAATTTTGACACATTCTTTAAATGAACTGTTATTGAGTAGATATAATTTAGTTGTAATTAGTCTAACAGCATTTGACCTATCCAAACAGATAAAAAGAACTCTTATTTTATTCAATCTATATTTAATATATTTACTGCATAAATCTCAGACCCTCTTCGTCTAGCACATGGCCCTAATAAATGAAAAATAAGTGGCAAAATTAGTCCAAATTTTGTTTTCACTTGTCATCTATTTTCACTAAATTTTATATCTAAACACAATATACACAAGTACTAATCTGCCATTAACAAGGTTTTCCTTTTTTTTTTTTTTTTAAGAATAGCTAGGATTTTGGTTTCTACTGGGGCTGGAAAGCTGAAGTATGTGATTCCTTGTAAAATTGTTGAGGCAAACTATAGGAAGCAATTGAGATTATAAAACAAGACACACAAGAACATAGCAACAGTATTTAACATGTAAGAAGATGATTGAAAGAACGCAAACCTGGTTACGTATGTCCTTTTCCATCTGCACTACTCTCAACAATCAACTTCATGCATTGGGATCTGGAATCATGGTGAATTTTTCTCTTCCGCTTTCTTTAAAAAAAAAAGTATTTTCTAAGGAGCCAATAACAGCTATTTGACAATTTGCTGAAAATTCGAGGTTCAGTTTAAAAGACTGAATTTATACTGTTTGATTTGCTGTAATGAAGACATGACAAAATCAAAATGGTATTCCTGCCCATGGACTTAATCTAGCTTTGTTAGACTTGCAGTGCAAGAAGAGGACATACGCCTTTAACTTGTATATACAACCAACACTAAAAGTAAACCGTCCATCTGGTAGTCCTTCAGTGAAAAAGAGGATGGAGAAAAGAATGTTTTTTGAATTGTATCCTTCTTGGTTCTGGCCCCTTATCTAGCTGTCTTATTTCTGACACAATTTTATATTAACATTTCTTCTGTCTTTTAGATATAAGTCTTACACATTTTTATCATAAGATCTAAATGTATTTTTGCACTAAAGAGCCAGAACTTTCAGCTGTCCCCCATCTTTGTCCTGAAGTACCAGCATCGGAACATCTCTTCCTTTTTCAGATAACGAGGGCTTAGTAAAGCTTCAGGAAATGACACTCCTGTTGGAGCAGTGGCAGCAGGAAAACAAATCTGATGTCCAGTAGGTCTGGATTTAAAGGTGTGGTCTTGTAATAAGTAATAGCTAGAGCTTAGAGAGTATTTTCTAGCAGCATTCACTATGCCGAACTCTATATGCATTTGCTGATCTAATTCCTGTGGCAAATATTACTTCTATATTAGAGAAACAGGTTCAGTTGGTGTTAACTACCAAGGTCATATAGCAGATGGTAAAGCCTGAACCTGTATTTTAAACACTGATTCTCCCACTGTCATCCCAGGCCACAAGCTTTTAGTGATAACACTTTATCATATGCCTCCATAAATATGCAGAATTTTCTTTTGACACATTTATTTATCCTGTCTCACTGCCCTGCCTACTTCAGGCTCTAGGGTAGGGGCAAATAAATACAAAGCTGGGCTCACTTTCCAGTGGAGGTGAACCAGTTGCAGAAACCAGGTGATAGTATTCTTTGCTATTTACTCTTCAAGTTGGGTAGGTACACCAGAATCTCGACTCTGCCTAAAAATGTATGTGTGTTCATATATATGTGTGTGTGTGTGTATATATACATACGTGTATACACACACACGTGTGTGTGTGTGTGTATAAAATATAGTCTGCTTCAGCCACGCTGGCTGCTTTCTAACAATATATACACTTTTTTTTTTTTGGAGTTAGATTTCTGCATTTCTCTCTCCCCTCAGCTTGCTTTCTTCTAGCTCTCTGATCTCCACATATCTTTCCGGAGTCATTAAATTTCCCCTCCTTTGTGGAGCACTCTCTGATGTCTAGAGACTGCATGGCTTTCTGTACTAAAGCTGATCACTATTCATTCAAAAGGGACTTTTTATTAATGACCTCTGATAACCAGGAATGCATTTGTAATTAGGGCCTGAATATATGATTCTCTTATTTGTGGCCCTTGGACCAGTATCAGCATTACTTGAGAACTTAGTAGAAATGCATATTCTCAAGACTCACCCTAGATCTACTGAAATACAAATTAGGAGGGGCTCAGCAATTTGTTTTTTTAACAAGCCTTGCAGATGACTCTGATGGACACCAAAGATTGAGAAACACTGGCTTATATAACCAGGACACTGATTTTCCAACACTTAGTACCTGTGCTGGCTGTGAGGCTGTGATGACTTAGCATGTCTGTTACTTACCCCAGTGTAGTGAAGCCTCAGTCCACTCTTGAGTTTTGCAATACGTTCACCTCCATTTCCACTCGGAACCTATTTGTACTAACTTCAACATCTACAGACCTCTGATTTCTCAAGGTGTCAGCCTACACTAGCTTATAAAACAGGCCTTCAGTGACTAGTTCCTTTCAACTTTCAACACTTCTTTTGGCTTTAGCACATTAATAATAGCTACCATTTAAGAACTGCGGCCTGGGCGGTGGCTCACACCTGTAATCTCAGCACTTTTGGAGGCCGAGGCGGGCAGATCACGAGGTCAGGAGATCGAGACCATCCTGGCTAACACAGTAAAATCCCGTCTCTACTTAAAAAAAAAAAAAACAGAAAAGAAATTAGCCGGGCGCCTATAGTCCCAGCTACTGGGGAGGCTGAGGCAAGAGAATGGTGTGAACCCGGGAGGCGGAGCTTGCAGTGAGCCGAGATTATGCCACTGCACTCAGTGCTGTGAGTGGGCAACAGAGCGAGACTCCGTCTCAAAAAAAAAAAAAATTTGCTTTGAGCAAGCTCTACATAAAGTACTTTATACGGTTTCCAAAGTCACAGAGTCTATATGCGGTAAAGCTGTAATTCTCACAGGAATTCTGTCTCTAGAACCTGCACTCATCTGCTGCACTATGCTGTGTAACACTTGAGTCAGCTAAGTGCACTCTTAGATCACTGCCCACAATGTGCGTTCCTCAAATCATTTCTCATCTACCTCACACTCACCCATATACTTTTCTGTGCCTTTTTTTCTGAACCAGCTTCACCACTGCCACTATCTCCTTGACCTTTTTAGTGGGCCTGTGGAACCCTCTTTCTTCACGCCATGGTAAACAAAATGTATCCTCAATGTTCATAAAATGTGTCTCCTTGGTCTTGTCTTAACCAATACTAACCTAGTTCTTCTCATTTTGTGTGCATCCCACGGTATCAGAAAGTAGTGCATGTTCTTTTCTCTCAATGGCTGTTTCTCTTCATACTCTACTTTAAAGTAAAAATTCTTCAATGAAACATTTACATCTGACTATGCTCTCTTCTACCCATTTTCATCTTTACAATCCAGCAACTTCCTGTTCACTTCACATTCATTGAAGACTTTTGCACCTAGCCTCCAAGTCCTGATGTCCTGATTATTCTGATTTCCTGTTTATCCCTTAAACACATTTTTATGAAATATGTTCTCCTTAGAGTTCCTTGTTCTCCTAAACTCCAGCGACCCAGACCTCCACCACACTTGAGTCGTGTGTGTGGTCATGATGTTTTCCAGAACTGGTTTACCTCTGAAAACTTGAAGGTTAACAAACATCTTGGGGATTTTTGTCTTTCTTTTCATTGTCGTGTCCCCAGTGCCTAAAACAGTACTTGGGACGTAGGGAGTGCTTAGTAAATAACCTATTGGATGCATGAATTAGAACTTTCAATTTTTCAATTCCAGCATATCTGATTTTTGAAAACAGTCTGTATTCCTTGATTCCTCCCAGTTTTTCTACATAGTCTGGACCCAATGACAGGTTATCTAAACAATTCACTAAAATCTTCATTATCTTTATACTTATCTGCTTATGCCACACCTGCCCCACAAATCCCAACCCAGATCAGTATCAAACTCTATATTCTTTGAATTGCTAGGTACAGTTGAACAAAATCTTATATCCTTGCAGATTAGCTCAACTCATCTGAGTCTTGAGCAACATCATTTAAACATTTGAAGGATCAGGTTCGATTCTCTTTTCCTATTCCCCTTAGCTTATATATACATATTCCCAACTTTACCACTAGCAAGTACTTATGGATTACTGAACATGACATTTTGTACATGTTTTTCCTTCTGCTGGAATGTCCTCCCCCTTTCCTAGCTTAGTGATTTATATGTACTCCTAAGACTGAATTATTTTACGTGAGTCCTTCCTGATTTCACATCCTAGCCTTGGTAATTTGTACTCTACTAACAAACTCTGTTAATTTGTATCACTGTACTATCCAAATTCATTCAAGTAAAAATTACAAAAATGACCTATAGTCTAGCAAAGAAAACATAAACCATACCAATATATGTAACCATGGTAGTATGATTTATGGTTATAAATATATGATATGTATGTATATAAATGTATAGAGATATATATCTATATAAATTGTGCTAGGAGAACACATGGGAAGGATAATGCTACAGAGGAAGTGACATTCAATTAGGGTACTGAAGGTTAGGTAAGCATTTGCCAGAGGAGAAAATGATAACGTGCACATCTTGGTTAGATACAATAAAAAATATGTGCAGTGTAGTAGAAAAACATATGTTTAGTTCATATGAATAGTTCAATATTGATGGCAGGTGGGAAATGGCAAGAGATAAAAGTGGGAAAGCTGATAGGTCTTGTTTCTATAGATAGAAATAGTCAGTATTTAAGCAAGGGCTTTATCTCATCAGATTTATATTAGAAAGGGAACTGGTAGGAATGATGAGGATGAATTACAGTGAAGAGAACCTGCAGTAATTGAGATCAGTCAGAGAAACTCTTGGAGTAGTGCAGGCCAAAGATAATGCTATCAGCTCGGGCAGTGGGAATGGAGAGAATTTGAGAAATACTTCATAGATGGGTTGAAGGATTGACTAAAAGAGAAAATGTGAAGGAGAAAGAAGAGCTGGTGACCAGAAGGTTAAACTATTATTTTTTAAGGAAAAAATTAGAAAAAGTAGTTCTTGTCTAAGAGTGTGAAAGCTAGTGAATTGCACATTAGTTTAAAGAACTGTTGAAACATTATTGAATTATAAAAGCATAATATGAATCACAGAGAATAGGTGAGAGTGAAGATAATATTTAGAGAGTCTTTGGCATACCATGTAGATAATAGTTTAAGCAGTGGGAGTGGATAAGACAAGACTATCTCAAGAGAGTGGCTAGATATTTATATTTTTATCTATTTCATGTTCTATCAGTTATCTCTGTCCAAGTAGACTGTGTGCACCTTGAGGGCTGAGATTGAGTCAAATTTTGTATGCCTCTAAAAGTGGAGCAGCAGAAAATGATACTTTCAACATGAATGATATTTGCTTATGAAGTTTTTTTCCCTCTTTGCTCCTTTATTTTTAAAGCACTTTTCTTTCTTTGCTTATGTACTCTCTGTTCAATTCAGCACAGAGAGTAATTTACAAAGTAATTTCTGGCAAGGTACAGAATATAATGAAATTCCACCACAGGGAAACATTTGAATGCTCTCTGGAACCTACTCTGGGCAGAGTTTCTTTTCACCTTAGAGATTTTTCAAGAACATAAAAAAAGTCATTTTTTTTTTTGTAAAGTGATGATGATGTAACTTCTATTATTCTGCTTTGAAGCTAAAATATATGCTAACTGGAATGGATACAGTATATAAATAGGGTACTGTGTGTTTTTCACCAAATGTATGAAAAGGGGCTTAGACTATCACTGCTTATTCTATAATGATATAAATTACTTATAGATACGCTGTCAGAAAAATTGCACAATTCTACATCTATACATCTATACTCTATGTCCATAGGCTGACTCTATACTTGTAGATACTTGTTACAATTTTATTCCTTTATATTTGGCATTTTTTCCTTCATATTTTCCTCTAACTGGCTTAGGTGAAGTGGGTTTTTTTTTTTTTCCTTCTTTTCTTTTTTTCCCCACACTCTTTTTGTTCCATTAAAATCTCAGAGTTAAATAAGCAATTTTCTAAGGTGTCCTTGTCAGGCAACATTATGGAAATTATTTGAATATCATTGCTAAGCCAGGTGAGCCTTTAAAAATGTAAATAATTTGCAATACCATGAATTTAGCTGATGAAGAGCAACCTTAACGCTGATTGATTTATTAGAATCTTATCCTGATTAGTAATTGCTTCAAAATCTCTTTTCTGTGGTTCAGTTTATAATTTTATTCCCAGATCTTAATATATAGCTGTATAACTATCAAATTTGTAATAAGCATTTTACGTCATTAGTTACCCCATACTTTTCCAGCCAGTCATAGAGGGCCAATAACTGTACAGTTTTTACATTGTTTGACTGCTCACACTTAGTGCTTGGTTGATATTATTAATTGAAAGCTTTTCATTGGTCCTACTCAGCACTGTTTTCCTTGTGGTATTCTATTTTAAAATATATAGTATAGCAACAAAACAACATTCAGGTCACAGACTTTCAGGCTTGCAATCATTCTTTAATATTACTTTAAAAGGTATAATCATGACCTTGAAGCATATTGAACTTGAGCTTTGCCTGAAATTCACAAACATGATTATAATTTCAAGAAGCACTGTCTTAAAGTTGCCTTATTCCTGTAATTAAGCTACTGAAAATTTCATTTATTCTCAAGTTAAATCTCAGGAAACCTATTTTATCATAGGAAATCAGTCAGTGCTAAAATACTGCTTTGATTCTATAGTTCAAACTTATTCATGTACCTCCTGAGAAAAGCCTTTCAGTCAATCACAGAAATTGTATTGCCTATTATATTTATTTTTAATATACATTTAAATTTAGCATTCTCTGAGGGTAAGTACCCTGTGTGTTGCTACTTTTATCATGTGTGCGTCTTCTTTCATTTAACTATAGATACATCACGAAGTTTGCCGTATTCTACATGTCACAGACTTTGGCTGTATAGTGATAGTAGGATTTAAGGACAATACATGTTAACTCAAAAATCTGTGCTTATGGGTGCTCGGTAGTCATCTATTTAATGGTTAAGAGATATACTATGTGCTCTACAAGAATGTTTTGCACTTTGGAATTAACATGACTGATGTTATTTTGGCAGTTATGATTATCATAGGAACCATGATTTACTGATGCCAAGTTTAATACTTGCTATGTTCCTGAAAATGTTAGGACAGATCATTTATTAAAATGAGAACAAATGCATATCTCTTTTAAAATGTTCACTTGTAGCTCCAAATCTTATGCATTGATTGTCCCAAAATATCCTTTCATGAAAACAAAAGGCATTAATTTTATCAGTTTCTCAAAATGTAACTACTTTTCTTTAAAAAAGCATAGTTATATAAACAATTTTTGTGCTAGTATCTATTACGTTAAAAATAACTTATTCTTAAATTGATACATTCTTATTTCAAAAATCAGGAGATAATATTTCAAAAACCAGGAGATAATATACACCACAGTATTGCAGATAAAATATGATTTCTCTTTGTGTATTCATCTAAAATTTGTTTTTATACCTAGAAGCATGTAGAAGTTTATTTGTTCAATGCTGTACCTTTTCTTCTGAAGTGCAGGCTAGTTTCATTCTATTTATGTTTTATTTAGCAAGAATTTGTGAGGCCTAAATAGACTACTTATTTGAAATAATAGAGTACTAGAGTATAAAATGAACATGTCATTTCTGAAGTCAATAGGAAAGAAATGACAAACTGAAAGGATCCTAGCTAGAGTGAAAAATTAAGCATCTTTTCCCCCCAGATAGCTGTATTAAACTATTTTCTTTCAGTTGATTACATAAGATATAGTTCAAAATGCTACACTGGAACTTAAAAGTAAATAAGCACTTCTTAAATAAAATAAGAATTTATCTTTTGTTGATAGGGAAGCCTATTTGTACAACCTAAAGACTGTGTCGCCTCTGATCCATTATACCTATTTAGTACAATTGTATTTTTTCATCTAGAAAATGCCCATTTTATCATGAAAAATGTTTTGTTTTAAAGCCAAAACTTAATACATAAGGGAACACATTTAAAAGTTTAGGAGAATGAGTCAGTATTGCGAGTGATTTAAATCTGACCTTGAATAAATCATTTAACTATTTAATGGATACATTTTCTCATGAATAGATTTACTATATTGAATTGATAGTTTCAGAGAAACTAAAATATCTTTCCACATAGAAAAAAAATCTTTTCATCTATCTTTCCATTTCTGCAGGAAATGCTACACATTTTTTAAAGGATGCTGACAATAAATAATGTTTTTAATTATAAAATAAGTGAAGATTTTATCTCTAGTGGAAGAAAAAAATCACAGGATACTTGAAAAAAATCATACTGTGATGTAGTTGAAAAGAGCTAGGCTCCTAAGTAGGATCTAATCTTAACTAGTTTAAGGACGCTGAATAGCAGTGCCTCTATCCTGAAAATCGTGGTTGCCTGGAAGATCTCTACAGGACTTAAAAAATCTAATGTCTTTAGTTAAGATCATCACAGACTGAGAATGTGTTTAATATAAAATGATAAAGGAGAACTCCTTGGAACATTACCACAGTTGTTTCAAAGAGATGGAGTCCGTTAAAGAGTACATCAGGCAGGATCCAAATGGCAAGTTTCTCCAAAAGTTACTGCAAATAACAGTTGTTTGGTAGCATGTTTTATCTATACGGTCTATGTAATCTCATAATCAGACTTCTTCATTTATATATCTGGGCTATGGATCCAAAGATGAAGATAGGCTCACAACTATTAGATTGAGGCCATCACTTACTTGGTCCTTAATGCCCCATATCAGTCATTTTACTTGACCTTGATAAACGCCTACTCCTCTCCTTCTCCTCATCACATTTACTCAAGCCTACTGTCTAATAAACATTCACACACACACGTAATACATATGTACACATGTGGTTCCACTCGGTAAAGGATCCTGTGACACCCTTCCTCTCTCCCCACCCCAAATTTGTAATCTAAATAGGAAACATCGAGTGAGACTCCCAACTTCTGTCTACCAACATCACTGTCACATACGCAATTCTCTGCAGGCTCAGAGAATGAGCCCATTCCATACAAGGATAATTCCTTTCAAAGCCCTCTTCCTACCCTTTTAAGAATGTTTCTGTGAATCACCCTCTTTCATGTGTCTCTAAATTGTCCCTTTGTATTCTGTCTCAGCCTATAAACATGTTCAAATTACGCAGAACAATCACACACACATGCACACCTTCTTTGGTCTTGTTTCTCCTTCTAAATACAATTTAATTGCACCTTCCCTTCTCATTCAAACTGCTTATAGGTATAATCTCTACTCAATATTTCAATGCCTTATTACTTTTTTAGTCAACTGCAGTCTGACTTCTGCCACCAGCATTTCACAGAAACTGCTCTCACTAAATTATTAATGATCTTCTAATTGCCAAATGTACTATGCAAGTGGTTTACATGTATCAATGCATGTAATCCTCTAACATCCTATTACGTGTATATTCTTATCCTAGTATTGCCTAGGACAGGAGTCATCAAACACTGGCTGGTCCACAGATCAGCCTTCCTTTTTTTGTAAATACACATTTATTTCTGTACCGTCTATGGCTTCTTTTATGTCACAATGGCAGAGCTGAATGTTGCAACAGAGACCTTATGGTTTGCACGGCCCAAAATATTTATTGTCTAGTCCTTTACAGAAACACCTGTCAGCCCCTGGCCTAGGGAGTTAAGCCTGGCTGGTCTTGTGTGAGAGTAGAAGAAATGGCTGCTGTGCTTAGGTTAAGGGACTGGATACAACCACTAAGCACATACTAGGCAAATGATTTTCCATGCATTCAGAGTGGCAAAAGAGTGGAGGAAAGCCTAAGACAGACAGGTGAGTTTTTCACAACTTATGTATGGCGCGGATGCAGCAGTACAATGACTATACAGAAATAACTAAGAATACCACCAGGGCTTGGGGGAGCCAGCACAGAAATGAACAAAGGATGGCCCCTCAGTATGCTGCATGATCCAGTGGCCAGGGACCCGAAGGGATGACTAATGTTATAACAGATGCTAGTCTGGACTAAGAACCTACAGCACAGACCAGGTATTCTCAACTTGCCATGCCAATGCACAAAGCTCCTTTAAAGAACTGCAGAGATGGGAGAGTGGAGACCTTATATCCAGTGCTTCATTCATTCATTCATCCATCCATTATTTGGCCATTTGCCAAATACTCAAAAAACCCATATTATCTTCCTAGAATGGATCTAAGAACAGGAAGCACAACATAGAAAAGAAAAGAAAAAACTTTTGCTTAATCGTTTTCACTATGAAAGACAGTGTAAGAAGTCTAAACAATGTTGAACTTCCCCAAAATATCACCAGACAACCCGTTAACAAAACAAAGATAAATTCATTAGAATTTACCGCAATAAAGGAGAATATCACCTTGACAGAGTATTAAGAATGGCTCAGAAAGGAGAAGTCAAAAGTTAAGCATTGTATGACTTTGAGTTTGAGCTCAAGTAGTTTCAGGCAGGCCTTTCAAAGTGGGCACCTGAAATTGCCCACTTTGAAATTATTATAAAATTGTTCAGGATTAGTGAACATGGGAAACTGAGAATTTTGAAGTGAGCTTTGGTAACTAAGCTGTGGTTGATGAGTGAACAGTTCATTGTCTCTGATAAATTGTTCTCAGGGAATTTCCTAAAGAAAACAATACAATTATTTATTGGCTAACAGCCTTGCCTTTTCCTCACCAACATTTTCTGTAACAAACAGTTCATGCTGACTGACATAGTAGGTCTGCTGTCATCCACATCACATTACCACAGATGCCCTCGATGCTCATCAAAGTCCTCATGGAGCTTCCATTTAGTAAGGGATGTCAGACAGTGAACAAATTATACCTACATCTGTCTGTCTAAATCTGTCTATCATCTATCTGCTATATCATCTCAAATAGTGGCAAATGCAATGGACGTGAAAACACACACAAAAAGTGGAAAGAGATTGGAATAGAGTTAGGAAGTGCTATTCTGCATCATGTGATTAAGAGAGGCTTCATTGATAGAGGAACATTTGAACAGCATCCTGAAGGGTGTGTGAGAGAGCCACAAAGACTGGGCTAGGAATTGCCTGAGGGTATCTTCACCACTTTAGAAGCAAAGGCTCCACAATTAGTTCAATCAGAGAAAAATACAGTTACATTTCTTTCTCACCTGAGACTGAAATTTGTACCTGCTCTTCCAATAAAACGGCCAGTCCGCATTTTTCCTCTTTTTCTGGCCTTCCTGCTTTAGCAGGCCACTATCCTGTCTCAACTGTTGATCTATTTTTCTGAGTGTATCTCACCTCCCCCAGGTCTGCGGCAGGCAAAAGCAGCTTTGGCCTTTCAGATCTCCAAGTTTCTCTTCCACATTTCATCATGCTTCACTCCCCTCTTCCACTTGCTGAACTTCCCGCACACTCTGCTGCTCAGGAAACGCTCCTTTCCTCCTCTCCCCCTAGGCACAAATAGCCTCCTGGCCTGGGCAGACCACCAGGGGATGCTGGAGAAGCCATGGCACTTGATACTGAGGCACAGATGGGTGAGAGTGTCCCTAGCAGGCAACATTAGGGCTGTAAGACTCAGCTGAGCTTTCCTGACACCTAGTTCTTACCTGTTGAGCCAAGAAGACTGTCTCAAGCCATGTGTGGAATGTAAGGCTTTAATCTCAGACTCTTAGGTCTAAATTTTTAATTTAATGTAATTATAACTTACACTCCTGTAGCAGTTTGCAATACATTCCTATATTCATTTAGGCTTGATACAAAACTTTCAGAGGTAGCCCAGCCAATGCAGAGGAGGATAATGATGATGACAACGCCTTCAACGATGATAGCAGCTAAACTTTAATCAATCACTAACTGTGGCCCGCTGTCAGAGCTAGGTGGTTTACATATATTATCATTTTGTTCTCACAAAGTCCCCTATGATTACCATTCCTGCTTATTGGTTAAAATACTGAGTTAAATAACTCATCCCAGTTATTTAGCTGTAGGTGACTGAGCCAGGAGTTAATCCCAATGGTCTGATCTGGAGTCTGCACACTCACTACTCTACTGTGTACCCCTAGAATATCCCTATTATTTAGGTATGGAAACAGGTTTCGATATCACTGTTCAAGTTTGAAACCAGAAGTATAACCCATAGTTTTGTCATCTTTCCACCTCATAAAATCTCCCTTTTAAAACCTAGCTGTTTTTAGCTAAACTCAAAATGGAAGCCATAAGAAGCAGCTTTGTTTAACCTGAAGGAGGGGATAAAAATGGATTTAGCATGAAGATAGTTTTCACTGTTCAAGACAGTGTAAGAAGTTCCAGACTTCACAATCTACCCCCTTTCATCTTCCCATAGCCTGTGGTAATATAAACTACTGCATTATATGAGCTCAATGTAAGGGTCAGAAGTTCCTTAAAGAAGAACCAATCTCCATGCAATCTTGTCAAAATATTTAAAAACTCTGTTCTCATAGATGGAACATGAACAATAATGTTTTCCCTTGAGGACTGTTTGCTCTCTGACACTGAAGGTTCTTATTTTCTGCAGTTTCTCTTCTCCTGATTTGTAAACAGTTTGCAGCTAAAAGTTACAGCAAAAAAAAGCCAAGATGGATCTATTTAATAGGATCCATCTGGGCATTAGTGGCAGTTTGAAATACACAGCTTCTCCACAAACAACTTTATTTTTAGAGCATTCTGGTTTATTCTCTTGAATATTCTGTTTCTCCCTGTGGTCTGCATATACTTAATATGCAGCACCCTGAGCAGCTAAAGCAGGGCGAATGCAAAATATGTAGAATAATGTCAGTATATAGTTCCACGTCTCTTCATGTTCTCTCTCTGCTGAGTCCTTTTGTTCACAGGTAGAATACTATATTTGCCCATTTTCATCCTCAAAGAATTTTTCCGGACAGTCGGTGATTAATCTTTATAACCCTCTTTAGAACTGTTTTCATTATCTCTCTTTTATGGGGGAAGAAACTGAGGTAGAAAAGTCAGGAAGTTAAGACACTTGCCAAAAGCTACGGAGTGTGTTTTATGAGAGCTGCGATTAAGATGAGGCCAGATCTTTGCCTCAAGTTCTGCGCTCACAGTTCTGCTTCATGAAAAATACATGCCATTTAAATATTTACATTTTGCTAACAGTAGCAGAAATAATGCCGACAAATGTTAATTAAGCAGCCACAAGATGATTAAAACACTGGTACTGGCCTCCCCAGCAAGAGTAAATCTATTAACATTTTCTTACTGACTCTCAAATGGCTTACTGTGATCTGTCTCCATGAGCTGAAACAAAACAAAATTTCTGATCAAAGGGATTTGTCTCATGGGGGATCAACTTTGTCAGTAGATAACTCATCACTCGGCTGGTAGGAAGTTGTTGCTTATCTGAGGACAGCCAGAAATGGCAGCATGACTCTCAGAAAGGATTTGTAGTCAAAACCAGTAACTCTCTGGGTGTCGGATGTGAACAAGGGCTGCTCAGTCCTGACCGTTACTTGCTTCTACTATTTCTTGAACAAAGGGCTATCTCTGCTTCCTGCTTCAATAGATGAGGTCCCTATTGCTACAAGCAGTGTTGTGTTCCTCACCCTGCCCAAGGGCCTGCAGACACAAGATGCCAGGTGAGCATGAAGTTGTGTGTCGGGGTGGGGGTGGGTCAGCTTTACCTTTTTCCTCTCATCCAGCAAGTTCTTTCTCCAAAGCTGGGCACTGCCTTCATCACCTTCACTAAGCACAGAGGCAGGCTGGGTACACTTGGTTTCCTGGCCCTTTTCTTTGCATTCCAGTAGATTCATATTGGCCTCTTTACTGTCCTGCTCTTTCCTGCACTCCTTGGCAAAGCAGCCATGGGAAGTCTTTCTTTTCTCTTTCAGGCAACTCTTGCGAACATGGCTGGATGAGGGCCCTCTTTATTGGCCACACTTTTCCCCAACTCTGATCTCTCTCTGTCTCTATTTCTCTCTCTCTTAATTTTCTTTTTTCACTAGAGTTCCTTCTTTGTGGACTTGACACTGTCACTGAGAATTGAGGGCTGTGTTTGGTAGATTGGCGACCCCCAGTGTGCATGCTCAGAGCTGACTTCAGCCTGGCTTTGTAGTATCCCCTGAAGCCATAGACACCTGTCGTTGAAGGAAGGGGAGTTTTTCTAACAGAATAGATGTCAGTTACAAACAAGAATTTTATAGTAAGAAGAATTTAAAAACAAGAAACACCTCATTCATTCAGTCTGAAAATATTCTTAAGGGTTTTCCCCTAAAGGAACTCATGAAATAACAGGGGACATAAGGTAATTAGTGTTCAAAACAGTGAGAGAAGTACTCTGATAAACCTATTCATATGGAGCTTATATAAGGGGCACCAAAATTAGACTGTTGGGTTAAAGATGCCACCATGGAGGAAGTAATTCTAAAGTTCTAGTTATGGAGGATCAAGGGTAAGTGGAGATAAGACTGTACCTAGGGCCGGGCGCGGTGGCTCAAGCCTGTAATCCCAGCACTTTGGGAGGCCGAGACGGGTGGATCACGAGGTCAGGAGTTCGAGACCATCCTGGCTAACATGGTGAAACCCCGTCTCTACTAAAAATACAAAAAACTAGCCGGGCGAGGTGGCGGGCGCCTGTAGTCCCAGCTACTGGGGAGGCTGAGGCAGGAGAATGGCGTAAACCCGGGAGGCGGAGCTTGCAGTGAGCTGAGATCCGGCCACTGCACTCCAGCCTGGGCGACAGAGCGAGACTTCGTCTCAAAAAAAAAAAAAAAAAAAGACTGTACCTAGGAGGTTGTAACAGTTATCAGGTAATCCAAGTGGACAGATTTTGGCAACTAAGTAGAGGGAATATACAAGATCTGGTGAGTCATTGGCCTTGAGAAGAAGCAGGGTTGCTACTGAGAGAAATGGAAAAATTAGGAAGAGCTCTCTGACTTCTCTTTTGAGTGTCTTGGTTTTTGGAGGTGCCAGTCATTGAGATGGGAATGCAGGAAGCAGATTGTGTTTGTCAGGGAAGAAATGTGAATGGTTTTGAACATGTTGCCTTTGAGGTGCTTGTAGGTCACCCAAGTGAAGATAACATTCTACTTGCCTGTGTGTTTCACAGACCCATCTGCAGACTCGAAGCAACAGACACATTGCCAGGACCTAACAGGGCCATTTCCAATTAGCAAGGAGTCTTAGGATATCCTGAGGAGCAGAAAACTTTTCAACATTCTTTATGAATGCATAGATGGTTAGAACTGGAAACACCCTTAGACAACAACAACTTGCCTTATTTTGAAGATTGTCTAACCTTAGCAACATGTGTTGGGCACCACTGGAAAAAAGTGCCACAGTTGGCTGCTATAGGAAGGATGAAAAAGGCCAAAGAAACATTTCTGCTGCCTCTAACACAGAATGCTAGGAATGATGAGCTCTTTCTCTGAACAAGCCTACTTTATTCACTTACGAATAAGAATACAGAAGACATATACTTACTGAACCATGTCAAGACTAGACAACTTCACTGGGATAGAGACCCTCTCCTCATCAGTGCTCTGAGTTGGAAATCCTCATTAACCTAAGACATCTTTGTTTTTTAAAATCCTCTTGGACAATGTTTGGGAGAACTGGAATCAGAATCTGAATAACGAGGACAATCTCCCTTGACATTTGCTGCTTACACTCAATTCTATAAAATAGATACATTCAAGGCTTATTGAGTTTTCTGTACCAAGTACTACTAAGTACCATGAGTCAGAGACAGAAAGAAAAATTATAAGCTATGGTCTCAACCTTCAGATTGCTTATGGCCTAGAAGAAGAAATACACATTTAAAGAAAACATTACAACACAAATTCTTGACTTGTTCTATTGATAGTTTTCTCTCTCAGAAGGTTAAGAAAGCAATGAGAGGAACCAATGCATTGAGTCTATCTGTGAGAGACATACAGGGAAGAAGCATTAAACTCACATTTTACTTTCCTATCAAAGAAAATTATTATTAGCAGAAATACTAGATTTGACATTAGCAAGAGGGAATTAAGGCTGGAGAGAGGGCGACGTTCAAGTGTCCTGGTGTGGATGAACTTCTTCATGCCAGGTTACTCTCAGAATTTACAGGTGCAACCTTCAAATGCTAGTTAGTGATTTTTGAGGAAATGAGAAGTCCTGGAGAGGTACCCCCAAACTGAAGGCAACAGTGCAGCTTTTCAAATAAAAAAAGAGAAGCATATGCTTTTCAAACCACAAGCATATGAGTTTTATGACACTGCAGGACAGCATTCTAGACTAAATTTGCGTTTTAAAAAACACAAATACTTAGAAAAGGAAACATAATGAACATAAATCACCCTTGTTGAGAATGAATTGTGCCAAACTCACCCTATTTGCCTTTCAATTCGGCCACCATCCTGGCACAGCATGAAAACGCAGTCAACATTGTGTATCCAATTTATTTGGGGACACCGCATGTGGTTTTAGAGTCACAATTCTAGAGATATTGCAAGAACATTAAAAATTCTCAGAACATAGCATTTTAGCTCTTACTTTCGGTGTAATTAAATTCCCCTGTATTTGCAGTGTCCTCATGACCAATCAGTTGAAAGCCATCGTACAGCCCAGGAGGCTATTAGAGAGCACCCAGCGGTTACATTTTAGTTATTTATTCACTTTATCTCATGCTATTCTCTCTCAACTCTTCAACCTTTCCATTAATCTGTTAGCCTGTCTTCAGACTCTGTTTGCTTTAAGTTGCTTTTCTCAGGCCCTGGGACTTGATTAAGGAAAATATCTATGCAATTCATCAAAGCCAAAGGAAAACCCAGCAGTCTTTCAAGTTTCAAGTATAATGTAACCTTTTGCTTTGCCTCCATATTTATTAACTAGGTCAAGTAGTGGACATGAGCCCCTGAGGGTCTCTATTTGACCTTGATTTAGGTCAGGCTGCCTTGAGAAAAACAAAATGAACTCAGAGTATAGATTACTTTTTATTTTGCTGACACTAGATCAATGGCTTTCCAGTTTTTTGGGCTGCGACTCATTATCACTTATGGCCTTTATATCTGCACCACACTTTCATGGTTATAGCCAGATTATAGGGTGTGGCAAGGATTAGATTGTGGCAGTTTACCTGCAGTTCCTGACAGTCTAGTTTTAAATCCACCTTTTCCTTTATCACTCAAGAGAACATGAGTGAAATTCATGTTATTACAGGGACAATCTTTTTTTTTTTTTTTTGAGGCGGAGTTTTGCTCTTGTTGCCCAGGCTGGAGTGCAATGGCTCAATCTCAGCTCACTGCAACCTCCACCTTCCAGGTTCCAGTGATTCCTCTGCTTCAGCCTCCCGAGTAGCTAGCATTACAGGCGTGTGCCACCATGCCCAGCTAATTTTGTATTTTAGTAGAGACAGGGTTTCTCCATGTTCGTCAGGCTGGTCTCAAACTCCTGACCTCAGGTGATCCACCTGCCTCGGGCTCCTAAAGTGCTGGGATTATAGCTGTGAGCCACTGCGCCCAGCACAGGGACAATCTTGATTCTGCTCCATGTTTATGAAAGATCTGTTTGTTCCTGTATCTTAGTATTATTATTAAAGGTTATAAGTTACTTACAACATCTTATAATTGATTGTTCAGTGCTAGTGGGTTGTGACTCCAGTACCAAGAACTGCGCTAGATAATAGTGACACAGTCAATGGCTTACACTTCAACACAAACTACTTACTATGTTGGGGAAAATTCAGTTTGTGAAGACCCTTGTGTTTCTAATAATTAAGCCTGTTTCAGGCAGATTGGTGAAAAAGGTCAGTCTTTCATGTTCAGTTAATTATTTCTCAGATTATCACAAAGAAACAAAAAAAACTTTGTCAATAGACTTTCTCTGCTTTCAATAACCAATATCTTTGCTTTCCTTTTCCCCCTCCTATCAAAATCTGCCCTCATCAAAACGACACCAGTCATTAACACTATAGTATAAATTCAAGTCAGTGTACATTGTATTTCCAGAAAAAGTGTATTGCTTGCATTTTTTTGGCCTTATTTCAGCTGTAGAGTTAAGAGCATTTCTATCCAGTAGATGTAATTTTAAGTAACTGCTCTAACACCAGATAGCTTGATGCTGAAATCTAGTGGGGAGATGCGTTACCCTTTTCTGAAATCATTAAAACAAAAAAAGGAAATTGCGAAGAAAGGCAGTGTTGATTTACAGCCTCCTCTGCTGGTACTTTGCAAAATTTGCTGGCTAAGATCAGTGATTCCTCTCCACTGCTGTAATAGTTCCTCTATAAAGGGCCCATTTCCCTGAAATTTAAAATTATCCTTCTTTACAGGAAAAACAGTTTGATTCAGCCCATTTTCACGAACTAACTTTTTCACACAGGAGTGTTATGAATTGGATAATAAAACCAGATGCCAAAGAGAAGGGGAAAAAAAGAAAATCAAGGCTTTATATCAACCATAACCCATACATAGTATAGGATCCCTCCTCAGTAATTCTTTTGTAATTCCATCTATACCTTTTCTGATTTAGTTAAGTACACATGGTGGGCAACTAATCAGGGTTTTGTTTTTTTAATTAAAAATTAGGGCTCGATACTGGGGGGAGAGGAAATCTCCCATTGACTAATTTAAGTACTCAAGCATTTAAATTTCCTTTTGAAAGAAATCTCATCCCAGATTAGGTATTTGCTACATTTTAATTTCTCTAATTTGAAAAGTCAAATTGTGGGTAATAACAGCCATTTGAAATAAAAGGTCTAAAAGACACCACAGACATTTGTGAAGAAGACAGACACAGCATGGAGTTTGAGGGAGTTGGTAGCAAAGTTTCCCTTCTGGAGTGTTACTCGGGCTCATAGTCCTGCGTTACTTTTGAGGAATCAAGTTAAAGTAAATAACAGCATTGTTTTACTGGCAGGGTTTCTAACCTGTGCAACTTTACTCTCTCTTTAATTTATTGACCAAATATCTTCACACTTCAGCACTGAGGCTGTGGGGAACCCACAAGAGGGTACAGTCCCACAGTTTCTGTTCATATGGTGCCAGTACGAGCTTCCCCAAAATACGAATTCATTCACTGCTTCTGTTAAACCCTCCAGCAAACCTGAGCTGCTCAAAAAACAAAACAGCCATAGGCTGGGTGGCTTATGCAACAGGCATTCATTTCTCACAGTTCTGGAGGCTGCAAGTCTGAGATCAGGGTGTCAGCATGGTCAGGCTCTGATGAGTCCCACTTCCTGGCTTGCAGACAGCTGCTTCTTCACTGTATCCTCACATGGCAGAGAGACAAAGCTCTGGTGTCTCCTCTTCCTCTTCTGAGGGCACTCATCCCATCATGAGAGCCCCACCATCCCTACTTTATCTACACCTAATCACTTCCCAAAGGCCCCACTTCGTAGTACCATTTACATTAGGGGTTAGGGTTCAAAATATGAATTTTAGTGGGGGACACAAACATTCAGTCCAGAACAACCTCCTTACTTCAAGTCCCCTGTTCCCACCTGGAATTAGAAACCCTTTCACACACTGCTCCCTGCCTGTCTCTCCCCCTCTACATCTCTTGTCCCTCCCCTTACAGGCTGACCCACGTCTATTCCAAACCACTTGCCATGTGCTTTCTTATGGCTTTTTACACCTTATGTTACAGGCCTGGAATCTCTTCCTTAACATTTTTGACCTGAACAATTCTTATTCTTTTAAGAGTGGCCAATATAGCTTCTCTCCTCTCCACCATTTTAGCCTGTAGCTTTCCATCATTCAGTCAACTGGGGTATTTATTCTGCTTATTGGCTCAGGAAAAGCAGAAAGCAGAAGACAAGGACATCTATCCTTGACTTTTGAGTTTTTAAAAGCCTTAGGCCCTCAGGGAAAGGGAGGCCATGGATTTGAGAAAATAATGAGACATAAAAGCTGCTTTTCCCCTACCACAGATGAAAGCACCAAAGATGAATTCTCTACTGGTTTAAGGAAGGAGGAGTTGGTGGAGGAGCCAAGAGGAATGAGAAAAGAGGGGCAGTGGGTTGGGGTTGGAACAGGGAAAGGCAGATCTCTTAGAGAGGTGTGTGTTACTGGAGAGCACAGAAGGTTGTGTCTCCACACTAGGAGAAGCAGCCCCAGAGAGGGAATGGTTTCATAGTCCATCCAAGCAGACGGGCCTAGAGCTCCAGCCAGGAGACTCCGGTTCAGGGAGCTGTGGAATCTCAGAAGGATCTCATGAAGACAAGTGCCATAAGATTTTAGCACCCTTGTTTTTGAATGTGCAGCTGCAGCAGCAGAGAGGAAATTGCTGAATGGAGTTGCTAGATTTGAATGGGCCTTTTGCTGGATGTGAGGGATGACTTGGGTGTGATCTGCATGGACCACCCCAAGAAGCAGGTGGGATGATGGATGTGCTTGTAGATGCCAGGCCCTCAAATGCTACCATACACACAACACCCGGGCACTATAAACACCCCCAGAATGTGGATACAACCCCAAACTGACTGAGGTGAAAATTCAACCACCTGGTAGAATCGGCACACAAGATAGAAATTGATTAAAATCAATTAAAATCAATTCTAATTGCACATCAGAATTTTTAGACAGGGATTCAAACCCATACAAAATTAGGGCTCAATGCGGAGATCATCAATGCAGATTCAATGCAGAGATCATCCTTACAGACCTTCTAATAAACCTTCATGAGAAAGTTAGGGGCTCTTTCATCCTTATAGAGTTAATATAAGGATTAATGATAGCATGTTTGTAAAAGACTCAAGATAGTGTTTCATTTGTAGAAAACCCTCAATAATTTGTGGATTTGATTCCAGTTCATCTTGCTCACCTTTGTTTGCATGGTGCCTGACAAAAGCAGACACTCGTATATGCTCACTGAATTGAACCATGATCTATAATCTAGTTAATAGAAAAGACTGGCACATGTAAAATATGACAGTTTATAAATTATGTACCACTCTATATTTGTGGAGTAGTATATAATCTATCAGAGCAGTAACAGTACAGAAGGGAGGAAGAGATCATTTTTGTTAGTAGTCTAACTTCCTAAAATCTGAACCACAAAGAAACAAGAGAGTTTGTTTGGCAAATAAATCAAATCACCCCACCTGGAATATGAGAAAAAGTATCTACCATCCACTGGACCACTGCAAATTTAGGCTCTGATTCTAGCTTAAAGAATGTACAATAACTTCCAGTATGACTCTGTCCACACATGGATCTAAACACCCATCAAAATTCTTTTTCTTTTTAGCATTTGGTTAAATTTGAAAATAATATTTAGAGAGGCCACAGAGAAATGCAAGCTACATCACAGTGGGACATGTGAGAGGCTGTTACCAGATGACAGAAAGCAAAAGTTACGTTTCCATAGGAGAAAGGTAAGGGAAGACTGTGGGTCGAAGGAGTCAGCGTGGGGCAGGAAACAGCACCCCTGCTGGCTCTGATTTGCAGAGGCCACCCCACCTCTGGGCATGCAGTGGGAGCATCAAAGCACAGTGCAGGATGTTTGACTTCTTGGAGAGGTCTGTGGCTGTGACTGCTTGGCGGCATTAAGGAAGGTAACACCAGCATCACTAATCAGATACCTGGCAAGTGTCTTTATCTGTACAAGGTAGAAAATTAATTGGAGAACAGACCCATCGTGAAGATGTGAGACAATGAAGAGGGTGACTTGGTATATGCTGTGCTTGGCTGCAAATAAGTTCTGTAAATTAATTGCCAGCTAAGAATGAAATGAAATGTTTTGTCAGATATAGCAGTCTTCCGTTTCCTTTCTCACCACACCCCACTTCCCTGTCCTCCCGCTCTCCTTCTTTTCTCTCTCTCTCCACCCACCTCCACCCCGTACTAGACATTCATCAGTTGAACAGCCTTGGGACAGCCACAGGTTTGAGAACATTTTTCCAAGTAAGATGTAAAAACTCCAAACCTAGACTGGGCGCGGTGGTTCACGCCTGTAATCCCAGCAGTTTGGGAGGCCGAGGCGAGCAGATCACCTGAGGTCAGGAGCTCAAGACCAGCCTGGCCAACATGGTGAAACCCCATCTCTACTAAAAATACAAAATTAGCTGGGCATGGTGGTGGGTGCCTGTAATCTCAGCTACTCAGGAGGCTGAGGCAGGAGAATCGCTTGAACCCAGGAGGTGGAGGTTGCAGTGAGCCGAGATCGTGCCATTAGACTCCAGTCTGGGTGACAAGAGTGAAACTCCATCTCAAACAAACAAACGAACAACAACAACAAAACACCCAAGCCTTTAATGGGATCTAGAAGGGAGAAAGGGGAAATAAACTATTTGTGTCAGAGGTCCTGTTCTCAAAGAAATGGAAATAGAGGCGCTCTTAATAAGGTGTTAGTACTAGGAAAGCTTGTGAATATGTGGAGTGGTGGCTTCTGCTTTCTTCCACTGAGGTCAGAATGAAGATTAATAGACAAACTGGAATAGGTATGGGGAGGGAAATACTGGGGGAAGAGGCTTAAGTTTATTGTGAAGCACTGAAACCTATGGAGCCAAAGTACAGACTCACTTCAGTTGGTTTAATGGGGCATTTCGTTTTGTTTTCTTCTTTCTTTCTTTCTTTCTTTCTTTCTTTCTTTCTTTCTTTCTTTCTTTCTTTCTTTCTTTCTTTTTTTTCTTTTTTTGACTAGTGTAATGTTGAAAAGATATTAGACCAAAGTTTCTTATCCCTGGCGTTATAGATATTTGGGGCTGGAGGGCTGCCCTGGGTATTGTAGGATATTCAGAGCATCCCTGGCCTCTACCTGCTAACCACAGGAAGCACTCTCCCATGTTTTGACAACCAAAATGTCTCCAGATATTGTCAAATGTTCCCTTAGTGGCACAATCAATCCTGGTTGAGAACCACTGCATTAGAGAGTAAAACAGCGAGACACTCACTGATGCTGGTAGCACTGTGATTCTGGGGTCTAAATCAGAGGAGAAAGCTTCTTGATAGAGAACCGATGATGATTCCATGCTGCTCGAAGTTCAGGATAGAATGATCTGAAAATTTGTAACATGTGTTGAGAAGTTTCTTGACAAATCTGGACATAACACGGATAATAACATTCACTTGGAGATGCATTTCTGTCTAAAACAATTATTTTAAAAACCTAAGGACAAAGTGTTTGTGGAGACGCCAGAGATGTGGATAGTAAGGGGGAAATAATGATAGAAAAAAGAGCAGTTTAATTACTGTTGTCCAAAATTATAAATCAGTCCACAGATATTAAAAACACCACACAATCCACCTTAATGACAAACTATACCAAGCACTCCATGGTAGAAAAGTAAGAATGAAAATGATGAAATGCAATGCAGCCACAGCAATACCCAGTCTCAGCCCATTATCTTTCAACCATCCAGCCCTCCATCCAGGCTGAGAGCTCTGCTTTCCACACAGGGAATTCAGAATTGCACGTTCACGGAAGAGCATTTGAACTGGATTTGAAAACTTAATAAACAATTTGAAATCTGCGATAAAGTGGGGAAACCAGACAGGTGAACACGTTTTGGGAGCAAGACATAGATGACCATTCACCTGCAAGTAAATCCCGTGATGGGCTCTAGGAAACGCTTAAGTATGGACTTTGAGTTAAAAAAGCAGAAGAGTAGGGTTAAAACATCCAACCGCTGAAGTGGTAGATAAAGAAATCTTCAGCTCACAACTAAATGATGTGTGTTCCTATAATATCTGCATTTGAGAGGCTAAAAAATATTTGGACACTGTGTAACACTTTGCACCTTTCCACCTGGTGCTTATGGTAATCCTGATGCGTTTCTAGTTTTTCTAGGACACTGGACTCCAATCACACATGATATGATTTGACTCTGTGTCACCACCCAAATCTCATCTTGAATTGTACTCTCATAATTCCCACATGTTGTGGGAGGGACCCAGTGGGAGATAATCTGAATCATGGAGGCGGTTTCCCCCATACTGTTCTCATGGTAGTCAATAAGTCTCACGAGATCTGATGGGTTTATTAGGGGTTTCCGCTTTTGCTGCTTCCTCATTTTCTCTTGCCGATGCCATGTAAGAAGTGCCTTTTACCTCCTTCCATGATTCTGAGGCCTCCCCAGACATGTGGAACTGTAAGTCCTATTCCTCTTTTTCTTCCCAGTTTCAGGTATGTCTTTATCAGCAGTGTGAAAATGGACTAATACAGTAAATTGGTACCAGTAGAGTGGGATGTTGCTGAAAAGATACCCAAAATGTGGAAGCAACTTTGGAACTGGGTATTAGGCAGAGGTTGGAACAGTTTGAAGGGCTCAGAAGAAGAGAGGAACATGTGGGAAATTTGGAACCTCCTAGAGACTTGTTTAATGGCTTTGACAGAAATGCTGATAGTGATATGAACAATAAGGTCCAGGCTGAGGTGGTCTCAGATGGAGATGAGGAACTTGTTGGGAATGGAGTAAAGGTGGCTCTTGTTATGTTTTAACAAAGAGACTGGTGACATTTTCCCCTGCNCCCCAGACATGTGGAACTGTAAGTCCTATTCCTCTTTTTCTTCCCAGTTTCAGGTATGTCTTTATCAGCAGTGTGAAAATGGACTAATACAGTAAATTGGTACCAGTAGAGTGGGATGTTGCTGAAAAGATACCCAAAAATGTGGAAGCAACTTTGGAACTGGGTATTAGGCAGAGGTTGGAACAGTTTGAAGGGCTCAGAAGAAGAGAGGAACATGTGGGAAATTTGGAACCTCCTAGAGACTTGTTTAATGGCTTTGACAGAAATGCTGATAGTGATATGAACAATAAGGTCCAGGCTGAGGTGGTCTCAGATGGAGATGAGGAACTTGTTGGGAATGGAGTAAAGGTGGCTCTTGTTATGTTTTAACAAAGAGACTGGTGACATTTTCCCCTGCCCTAGAGATTCGTGGAACTTTGAACTTGGCAGAGATGATTTAGGGTATCTGGTGGAAGAAATTTCTAAGCAGCAAAGCATTCAAGAAGTAACTTGGGTGCTGTTAAAAGCATTCCATTTTAGAAGGGAAACAGAGCATAAAAGTTCACAAAATTTGCAGCCTGACAATGCAGTAGCAAAGAAAAATCCATTTTTTTGTGGAGAAATTCAAGCTGGCTGCAGAAATTTACATAAGCAACAAGGAGCCGAATGTTACTCACAAAGACAATGGAGAAAATGTCTCCAGAGCATGTCATAAGTCTTCACAGAAGCTCCTCCCATCACAGACCTGGAAGTCTAGGAGGAAAAAATGGTTTCATGGACTGGGCCTAGGGTCCCCATGCTATGTACAGTCTAGGGACTTGGTGCCCTGCATCCCAGCTGCTCCAGTCATTGCTAAAGGAGGCCAAGGTACAGCTCAGCCCATGGTTTTAGAGGATGCAAGCCCCAAACCTTGGCAGCTTCCATGTGGTGTTGAGTCTGTGGGTGCACAGAAGTCAAGAATTGAGGTTTGGGAACCTCCACCTAGATTTCAGAAGATGTATGGAAACACCTGGATGCCTAGGCAAAAGTTTGCTGCAGGGGTGCGGCCCTCACAGAGAACCTCTGCTAGGGCAGTGTGAAAGGGAAATGTGGGTCAGAGCCCCCATGCAGAGTCCCTACTGGGATACTGCCTAGTGGAGCTGTGAGAAGAGGGCAACCATTCTCCAGACCCCAGAATGGTAGATCCCCTGACAGTTTCACCATGTGCCTGGAAAAGTCATAGACACTCAACACCAGCCTGTAAAAGCAGTCAAGAGTGGGGCTATACTCTGCAAAGCCACAGGGTTGGAGCAGTCCAAGGCTATGGGAACCTACCTCTTGATCAGCATGACCTGGATGTGAGACATGGAGTCAAAGGAGGTCATTTTGGAGCTTTAGAATTTGACTGCCATGCTAGATTTCGGATTTGCATGGGCCCTGTAATCCCTTAGTTTTGGTCAATTTCTCCCATTTGGAACAGCTGTATTTACCCAATACCTGTACCCCCATTGTATCTAGGAAATAACTAGCTTGCTTTTGATTTTCCAGGCTCATAGGTGGAAGGGACTTACCTTGTCTCAGATGAGACTTCGGACTGTGGACTTTTGGGTTAATGTTGAAATGAGTTAAAACTTTGGGGGACTGTTGGGAAGGCATGATTGGTTTTGAAATGTGAGGACATGAGATTTGGAGTGTCCAGGGGTGGGATGATATGGTTTGGCTCTGTGTCCCCATCCAAATCTCATCTTGAATTATACTCCCATAATTCCCAAATGTTGTGGAAGGGACCCAGTGGGAGATAATTTGAATCTCGGGAGTGGTTTCCTCCATGCTGTTCTCATGGTAGTGAATAAATATCATGAGATCTGATGGTTTTATCAGATCTTTCTTCATCTTCAGATCTTTTTGCATCTTTCTCATTTTCTCTTGTTGCGACCATGTAGGAAGTGCCTTTCACCTCCTGCCATGATTCTAAGGCCTCTCCAGCCATGTGCAACTGTAAGTCCAATTACACCTCTTTTTTCTTCCCAGTCTCGGGTATGTCTTTATCAGCAGCATGAAAATGGACTAATACAACACACAACTCACTGAGAGATTAGAAAAGCATTGTCTGGAGAATATGAGAGTTGGTGGATAAACTTGGATTGCTTACAAAGAGTGGTTATTGTCAGGATAGTACAGGGCTGGGATATGGGTCCTGCGTGCTCCATCAGGATATGGCCTGAGTCCACCACTTCCATGCAGTCCTTCTCACCTTGAAAAGGTTAATGCAATACTGACTAAATTTGCAACTATCACAAAGCTTGCAAGGAGGGGAGATAAAGAAGATGACATCTTACAACCCCAGCAGGATATAGATAATTCAGGGCATTGGTTGAACAAATGTGAAATGAGGTTTAATACAAAGCCATGCAAGAAAATATATGCACCTGAGAGAAAATAATGCTCAGCACAGATTCAAATTATGGGGGTATTACCCAGGAAGCTGTCGTGCTGAGTGAGACTTGGGGAGGATGGCGGATAACAAATTGAATAGGAGTTCATAGTGCAATATGATGTCAAAGAAGGGCAGTGCTATTTTGAGATGTATAGACAATATAAAGTGATCTTTGAAAATACAAGAGGGGATGCCGTGTTGCTTTACACCATGTCGGTAAAATCTCACCTTGAACTCCCTGGTGCCCTGACTTTAACAAAGACACAGTTAGATGGGAGATTTAGCAAAGATAGTCGTTTGAATGCTATTCAACATGATGCACAGGTCTCACTAGGAAAAGCAGAATTGTCTTCTCGTGCTAGGCAAACATATTTATAAAAAAGTTTTCTCATGATAAGGTCCTCCTGCCATTGTATTTTCTTTAATGTCTTTTTGATTTTCAGGAAGGGGAAAATAACAATTTAGGCAGGAAAAAAGACAGAAATAAGGAAACATCCATATCAGTTCTTTTAGGAAGCAGAAAAATCAGAATAGAATTAAGATAGAATAAAATTAGAAAACAGATTCAGCAATAAGTATTGGGATTAAATTCCTTCCTGCTAAAATCTTTGACTCTTAACAAGAGATGACAAAATAATCATACAAGAGTAAAGGTGACAAGAACAATGTTAGTTTACAAAGAATATATGCTATAAAGTTTCAAAAGGAGAGCTCTTGTTCTGTGAGCCAGTTAAGGAATTTTTCAAAGAGCTCTCTCTCCCATTCATATTCTTGATCAGTAATGTGGGAGTGGGCGGATGGTTGAATAGGGAGGACCTGGAGCCCAAGAGGCTTGTGAAGGGGATAGATGATAGACACTGGCAGGAGTATTGGGAATGGAAAAAAACAGAAGGATTCAAGAATTTGTTAGAAGAAAAAATAGCAATACTCGGGAAGATGGCTTTGGAATCAAACATACTGGATTTTAATCTGGACTCTAGTACTTAGTAGATCTACACATGTAATTTATTTAATCTCTCTGAGCCTAAGATTTTATCAACTGAATTTGAAGAACTCTTTGCAAGATTACTATGAATTAGAAATAATATGTCAGAAGCACTTAGAAGTTGAAATCTGTAGTAAGTTCATGAAAAATGTTTATGATTTTAGTGACTGATTAGTTGCTGAGGGCATAGGAAAAAAAAAAAAAAAAACATGAGATTTTATTCCTGGAAAGGATTTTGGTACTAATTTTAGAAATGCATAAAACAGGAGGAGGAGTTATTTGCTTGCCAAGGTACTACAACTGGGTTTTACCTATGTTGAATTTGAAGAGATGATAGAACACCCTGGCTTTGAACTTTGCCAGAAATTACCTCTTTAGATATTTTATGCACACTCCTGAATGTAGTGAAAGCAGAGTCTCTAAAGCTATACAGTTTTGTAAAAATTCTGAACCCAGTTTTCTACACCTAGAGAGAGAAATATAAACGGGTTAGCATTTCTATGGAACAGATGTTTGAATATTTTGATGGGCCTAGGTCAAACTGAAAAAGAACTCAGGGCTAAGAATGCTCAGATCATTTAATTACATGTATTATTTTGAAAACCTAAGTATCTAGCTAAAATATAGGAATTGTTTTGCTCAGTTTTAATTCAGACAAATAATTGGCAATTAAAATATCTTTTTTATTAAAACAGTATTTTCTATAATTGTGGGGTACATGTGAGTGTTTGTTACATGCATAGAATGTGTAATGATCAAGTCAGAGTATTTGGGTGTCTGTTACCTTAATATTTATCATTTCTATGTGTTGGTATCATTTGAAGTCATGTCTTCTAGTTATTTTGAAATATACAAAATATTGTTGCTAAGTATAGTCACCCTAGTCTGCTATCAAACATTAGAACTTATTTCTTATATCTAATTGTATTTTTGTACCCATTAATCAACTTCTCTTTATCTGTCCCTCACCCCCACCCACACTTCTCAGTCTCTGATATCTATCAATCTATTTTCTATTTCCAATTCATGAGAACGACTGTTTTATTTTCCATATATGAGTGAGAATATGCAGTACTTCTCTTTCTTTGCCCAGCTTACTTTACTTAACATAATGACCTCCAGTTCTATCCGTGTTGCTGGAAATGACATGATTTCATTCTTTTTTATGACTGAATGGTATTCCATTACATATATGTGTGTGTGTATGTGTGTGTGTGTATATATATAGTATTCCATTGTATACACGCACACACACACACACCCCCATTTTCTTTTTTCCATTCATCTGTTGATGGACACTTGGGTTAATTACATATCTTTACTATTGTGTATAGTGCCGTGATAAACATGAGAGTAGTGTTAGTTAGCATATAGTTGTTCCTAATAATCTCTGATGATTTCTGTATTTCTGTGGTGTCAGTTGTAATGTTCCCTTTTTCATTTGTAATTTTGTTTATTTGGGTCTTCTCTCTTTTCTTGGTTCGTCTAGCTAGAAGTTTAGCAATTATGTTTATCTTTTTAAAGATCCAACTTTTCATTTTGTTATTCCTTTGTAATTTTACTTTAGACTATATTTTGTTTAGTTCTGCTTTATTACTTTGTTTCTTCTGCTAATTTTGGGTTTGGTTTGTTCTTGTTTTTTAGTTCCTTTGTGTGCGTTGTGAAATTGTAGCTTTGAAATCTTTCTGTGTTTTTGATGTAGGTGCTTATTGCTATAAAATTCCATCTTAGCACTGCTTTAGCTGTATCCCACACGTTTTCTTATGTTGTTTTCATTTTCATTTTCATTTTTTTCAAGAAATTTTTTAATTTCTGTCTTAATTTCATTGACCCAGTGGCTGTTCAGCAGCATGCTATTTGGTTCCCATATATTTGTACAGTTTCCAAAGTTCCTCTTGGTATTGATTTCTAGTTTTATTCCATTGTAGTCTAAGAAGATTCTTGATATGATTTTGATCTTTAAAAATGTGTTGAGATTTGTTTTGTGGCCTAACTTGTAATCTATCCTGGAGAATGTTCCATGTGCTGATGAGAAGAGTGTATTCTGCAGTTGTTGGATACAATGTTCTTTAAATATCTGTTAGGTCCATTTGGTCTAAAGTCCAACTTTAAATCTAATGTTTCTTTGTTGATTTTCGTCTAGATGATCTGTTAAATGCCGAAAGTGAGGTATTGAAGTCCCTCACTATTATTGTATGGAGTCTATCTCTCTCTTTAGATCTGATAATATCTGCTTTATTAATCTGGGTGAGTCCATATGTATTTAAACTCATTATATCCTCTTGCTGGACTGATGCCTTTATCATTATTTAATAACCTTCTTTTTTGCCCCGTTTTTGACTTAAAGTCTGTCTTATCTAATATAAGTATAGCTATTCCTGCTTGATTTTGGTTTGCATTTGTATGGAATATCTTTTTTTCCATCCCTTTCAATAAATACGTGTCTTTATGGGTAAAGTGTATTTCTAGTGGGTAGCATATGGTTGGATAATGAATCTTTATCCCTTCAGCCAGTCTACATACTTTTAATGATAAATTTAATCTGTTTACATTCAAAGTTATTATTGATATGTGAGGTTTCGTCATTTCGTTATATTGTTAATTGTTTTCTGGTTGTTGTGTATATTCTTTTTTCCTTTCCATTTCTCTTATTGTTTGTCCTTGTGGTTTAGTGGTTTTCTGTAGTGGTACCATTTGAATCATTTCTCTTCTCCATTAATGTGCTTGCTTTGCCAGTGAGCTTTATACTTTTGTGTGTTTTCATGATGGTAACAATTGTCCTTTTGCTTCCAGGTTCAGGAGTCCCCTGAGCATTTCTTGTAGGACCAGTCTAGTGGTGATGAATTCCCATAGCATTTGCTTATCTGGGAAAGACTGTATTTTTCCCTTCATTTTATAAATTAGTCTTTATAAGGCTAATTTTGCTGGATATAGTAAAATAGTATCCTTGGTGGTGACAACTTCTTTCTTTCAGTATTTTAAATATATCATCCCATTCTCTCCTGGCTTGTAAGGTTCTTCTTGAGAAGTCCACTGTTGGTCTGATAGGGATTCCTTCATAGGTGACTAGATGCTTTTCTCTTCCTGTTTATAGAATTCTCTATTTATCTTTGACTTTAGAGAGTATGATTTGTAGACATAGTACTATAATGTACTATGGAAAAAACCCTTTTTGCATTGTATCTGGGAATCACTGGGCCTCCAATATCTGGATGTCTTAATCTTTTACTAGACTTAGAAGTTTTCATCTATTATTTTGTTAAATAGGTTTTCAAGCTCTTTTGTTCTCTCTTTGCCTTCTGGAATACTGATAATTCATGTATTTGATCACTTTGTGGTATCCCATATATCACAAAGTCTTTATTCATTCTTTTCTCTCTGTTTTTGTCTGACTAGATTATTTCAAGAGACTGTCTTCAAGTTCTGAGATTTTTTCTTCTGTTTTATCTAGTCTATTGTTGAAGTTTCCAAATGTATTTTGTGGTTTATTCAATAAATTCCTCACTTCCAGAATTTCTATTTGATTTGTTTTTGTAATATCCATTCCTTTGGTAAGTCTCTCATTCATGTCATTAAATATTTTTCTGATTTCTTTGTATTGTTCTTTCAGAACTTTGTTGGATTTCACTGAGCTTTTTTAAAAATCAATATTTTATTTTTTTTCTGGGATTTTGTGAATTTGTTTTGGATTAGGATCTGTTGCTAGGGAATTGTTGTGTTCCTTTGGTGTTGTCATATTTCCCTGCTTGTTCAGGTTTCCTGTTTCCTTACATTGATATCCACACATCAGGTGTGATAGTCACTTCTTCCAATTTTTTAAATTTACTTTTGTAGGAGAGGGTTTTTTCCTAAAGATGTATCTATGATGTTGGTTGAGTAGGGGCCTACTTTGGCTTTGATTCTGGGTGTATTCAGTAGTGTAGTTTCTGTATCGTTTCTTCATCTACAAACAGCATCAGTGGAATCTGTAATTTCCTTAGGGGCATGGAATGCAGTTATTAGTAGAGGCAGTAATGAAGTTTTTCTGGTGACAGGGATGCCAGGTAGACAAGTCTTCAGGCCTCACAGGTGTCAGGGATAAGCTGACTGTGCCTGTCATTGGGCCCCAGGGTGGCATATGCTGGCACTGGTGTTAATGGGTTCAGATAGGTCATTTCTTGGGCCACCAGGTGGCTTTCTCAGATAGCACTAGTGGCAGCAGTGGGCTGGGCATGTGGACAGGTTTTTTGGCTCCTGGGCAGTTGGTGTGGCATGGGCAATGGCAGTAGCAGTGGCAGGACACTCTGGTTCCTGAGCAGTGTGTGCTGGTGTTAGTGGTGGCTATGATGGGCTGGGAAGCCAGTCTCCAGACTCCCAGGTGGTACATGTGGGTGGGTATGAGTGGTGCTGGTAGCAGATTAGCTGGACCCATCTTCAAGTTCCCAGTGGCGAATGCACAGATGCCAGAGATGGTAGAATGGGTGGAGTGATGCCCAGATCCTTGGGCAGCATTCTCAGGCTCTGAAGGGTAGTACCAGCCCAGGTGGATCTGACCTCAGGCCCCTGGTCATGTGCAGTGGCATAGGCTGTAGTAAACAGAATGGCAATCTGTGGTGGTGGGTGTGGAGAACCTGACTTCAGGACTTGTGCTAAAGCATAGCGGTCCTACTGTTGATGCAGGTGGGATTGCTATCAACAGTCTCCTGCAGGCAGCTCTTAGTCTCTGGGGAGTTCACACTTTGCCTCTGGCAGCAGTAGCGGCTGCGTTGGTATGCCTGGGTAGCCTATATTTGGGATGGCACTGGAGCACAGAGGCCATGCTCCTGGAGTGGGTGAGGTTGGCTATCGCAGCCCCAGATGGTAGCTCTCAAGTTGTGAGTTGTGCTTGCTTTGGCCCCTCGCAACTGTGGTGTGCAGAGGCAGGGAGGGATCTTGCCCTCTGTACATGGGCCAGGCATAGAGACCATGCAGCCAGTGGGGATGTGGGTGCGACACACAGCCCCAGGCACACTGCCCTCAGGCTCACCCACCCCTACTCTTGGTGGCAGCAACAGTGGCTGCAGCAGTGTGCAGAATGGGGAAGAAATCTTTCTGTATGACAACTCTGAGCATAGAGGTCACTCCCTCAGTGGGGGCAGGGTTGCTACTCCCAGACCAGACAGTCAGGCTTGCCTACCTCGGCTCCCGGTGTCAGCAACTGCTGTGCAACGTGTGGAGTAATGAAAGGGGTTCCAGTCTCTGATAGTTGGCCTGAGCATAGAGTCTGTGCAACTGCTGGAGCGTGGTCACTTCTCACAGCCCCAGAGAGGGAGCTCTCAAGATTTAGAAAGTGCATGTCTTGGTTTCTGTTGTACCAGGTGCCACCTTCTTGGTATGTTGCACCATCCTTTCACTTGGGAGTAGTATTCCATGTGGCCTAGAGTACTATGGACCCCCAGCACCTTTGGGTCTAGCCAGCACTGTGCCATTGTAGGCTGTGGTATGAACACTGGGGAATGTCAGTGGGGGCTCCTGGGATGTAGATATATGGAGGCTGTGGTTCCCAGAGAAGGATGATGTCCCATGATGACTGGGCTCTCACAACAGTGCCATGCTGCAGCTGCTTGGTTCTCATGGTTGTGTGTGATCCAGCACTGTCACTGTTCCCTATTTAGTGCAATGACCTCTAGAGTGTTCAGATCACTGCCCACACTAGTCTCAGGGCTCATGCGGGTAGAGGAGCTCTCCTATAGCTAGGATTGCAGCAGCTCATTGTGGAGATGTGGACTGCTTAGGGTCTCTCACTTACCCTCTCCCTGCAAGAGAGAGTCCCTTGGGCTCCCCGTTGATCTCAGCTGACCTGGCCGCTCACTTCCTTCTCTTTCTGTGACTCAGATGTTTACTGTGACTTCTCTGTTGAACTCCAGTGTTCTCTCTGAGATGTTCTATTTGATGAGCGATTATCTATTCACAATTTTGGTTCTTCTCCGACGTGTGCGCGTGTCTGATGTCTCTATTCAGCCATCCTGAAGCTATGCCCCAGTAATATTTTTTATGAAAATCAAGAGTATGTGTGATGGGGAAGTTTTCATATGGGGGTATCCAGATAAATAAATAAGTAAAACATTAAATTTAAAATAATCTAAATAGAGGATGCGGCCAGCCTATCTACCTTGGGTCTGTGATGCTTTGCTTTAAGGCTTATCTTGTTTTTACCTTTCATGTCAGTAGAGTTCTATCAGCCATTCCATTACCCATAGGCACAAAACAAAATATGATTATCTGATTAAAAGAGTCACTGATGATGCTTCTTTGCACATGTATCTACTCTGTTTTGTCTTCATTCAGAAGTATTTTTATTTCTGTCATTCAAACAATAATTCCTTTTAAACTTAAAATAATATGTTAAAATTAAAAATGCAAGTAACAGCATAATGGGTGAAGTATCTAATTTTACTGATGAAAACTTGCTAATAAAGAAGATAACGTTAATATTAATGTTTACAATCACCTTTCTAATTATCCACATTTATTCTTATGCTTTAATATTCTACAGCAAGGGTCGGCAAACTTTTTCTATAAAGGAGGAGGTAGTTAGTATTTTAGATTTTGTGGGCCAACAGGCAAAATCTAGGATATTATGCAGGTGCATATATGAAAGAGAAAAAACAAATGTACACAAATATTTGAAGTACTGTAATAATAATAACTGAATGTTATTAACCAATATAACTCAGTAAATATATTAATAATTGAATACTTTTTTTTGGAATAAGGGTCTATGGCTGAGAAGAATAGGATTCTTTTTGGGGGAATAACATTTCACTTAATTGTGGTTCAGTTAGTGTTCCCTGTCATCATGGTGGAAATGTGGCCTCGTTCCCCTACAAAGCCTTCATGTACTTCTCTGAAACAGAGTGATTTTTTAGGGGGTTGGGGGAAACACAGCAGAATGTATTGCCCGAGCCCCTCTTTTGGCACTTATGTACTACCCTGATAGTGTTGATTTTTTTCAGTATGAGGAGACACATTAAGAGCACAGGCTCTGGGATAAGACTTCATGGTATGAGTTCTAGCAGAACTGAAATTATTAGCCATGTTATCTTTGACTACTTACTTCAATTTGCTTATCTATAAAATAAATAAGAGTATCTACTTCACACAGTTGTTGTAAAGATTAAATGAATGAGTAAATGCCAAGATTTAAAAGAGTGCAAAGTACTCTTCTGAATCTTGTAAAATGTAAAACTATCCATAGCTCATGGGTGGTACAAAAGGAGGCAGTGGCTGGATTTGGATCATGAACTATATTTTGCTGAAATTTTCATCTTCCCTTAAATTACCATCATCTTTGTATCAGAATCAAAATGTAAGAGCCACTCTGGGAGCAGTGGCTCATGCCTGTAATCCCAGCACTTCGGGAGGGTGAGGTGGGCGCATCATCTGAGGAGTTCAAGACCTACCTGGTCAACATGGTGAAACCCATCTTTACTAAAAACACAAAAAAATTAGCCAGCATGGTGGCACATGCTTGTAGTCCCAGCTACTTGGGAGACTGAGGCAGTAGAAATGCTTGAGCCTGGGAGGAGGATAGGTTGCAAGGAGCCGAGATCATGCTACTGCACTCTAGCCTGGGCAACAGAGCTAGACTCTCATCAAAAAAAAAAAAAAAAAAAAAGAAAGAAAAAAAAAAGTGGGAGCCAGAATGAAGCTTGAGCTATCCTTGCCCTGTCAAAACTATCTCACTCATTATACAGATTAAAAAACTGAGACCCAGTGAGGAACTGACTTTCCCTCATCACTTAATTAGTGACAGGTCCTGTATTGGAACTTGAGTTTCTGAGACTTCCTACAGTTACAAGCCAAAGGACTGAGATGATGCTTGAGATAGCATGGCAGGAGTCGACCTGAGTTAGAATTGGTGAGTTCAGACATGTAGGTCTTAGTGATCACTTAAAAGGAGATCCAGTATTCTGGTCTGCTGCCTGAGTCATAGCAGTTGCGAGAGTTTAAGAATTACTCCTACAGGAAGGCAGGATTTGCAATATGTAACTCTTTCTGTTCTAGGATCCAAACTCTCACAGGTTCTGTATTAGGTTGCTAAGGCTGTCTAAACAAACAACCGTGGACCAGATAGCTTACACAATAAAAATGTATTTCTTCACAATTCTGGAGGCTAGAAGTCAGAGATCAAGATGTCAGGAGGATTGGTTTTTTTCTGGGCCTCTTTTTTTTGGAAGACAGACATCTTCCCTCTGCATGTTTGTGTCCTAATCTCTAAGTACTTTGCATTAGGGCCCATCTTAATGATCCCATTTTAGCTGAATTACCCCATTTCCAAATAGTCACATTCTGAAGTCATGTGGGTTAGGATTTCAACATGTGAGTTTTAGGGGAACATAATTCAGCTCATAACAGGATACAAATGCTAATACTTAAGTATCTTGTACCTACCTAATTCTGTTACACACCAAGCACTGGAGAGTATATTGGGAGGAAATGGATGGCAAGTAACTTCATATAATCTTTCCCCTTTCAGTGTTAGAAGTAAGATGGGCTTTCATGAGCAAGTCTTCCAGATACTCCATGGGTCTTAATTTTCTCACCCATAAAACAAAAATCCTGACCTAACTCACAGAGGCACAGTAGAAGTGAATAGATGTTTGCCAAGTACCTCAGGGTTCTAGAGGAAAGTAATTCCATCTGCCCAAAGCATTCGGTTATGTATTGTAGTTTCAGAATTATGTTTTTAACCAAGTAATATTTCACAGGGATAACATAATCACCTAATGAAGTCCCCTTGAATGTTAATTATAGAGAGAAATTGAAATGTACCAACATGATTTATTTTGTCTGAAATATCTTTTACTATTTTTTACAATATAATTTAGAGCGTATTTTGCCTTCAGCACTCCATTCAAAGTCATCTTGGTCCTTCATAAACTTTTGTCCAGCTAGAAATGCATTTACATTAGTGCATGGTATACAGATTTTATCTTACAGAAATTTGTGAGCATTTGTGATTAAAAATCAGGGTTAGAATAACTGTTTCTAGGAAAAGCGTCAAAAGGCAAATTTTTGTCTACATTACTCTATACTTCTCTTTTAACAAGAATCTCTTACTTTTGGTAAAGCACATTTACCTTCATTTGAAGTAGACTAGGAGGATATCTTATAGATGAGTAGATAGATGTTTAGTAATCTGCCCAAGGTCACAGAGTTTGTAGGTGGTCACGACTAACTTCCACATTTGTTTGACTCTATTCTAACTCTGTCATTAAAACATATTGCTTTCTCTTTCAGAATCTTTTTCACTGGAATAACCTTAGTAACCTGAAGTACGAAGAGTTTTATATAATGTATGTTGTATGTCTGTAAGTCTTGAAGTACCCCAAAGACTCTCCACTCAATGATCCTTACTTTAGTAGTTAATCCTCCTGATCATCTTCTCATATTTTCTTCCTTCATCTAATAACCTGCGTTTCCTGCTTATTAATAAGAGTCAACACTTGAATAGCATTTGATGGTTTACCAAGCATGTTCATGTAATATTAACATCTAAATTGTGAAGTGGATTTCATTTATGTCCCCATTTTGCAGAACAGAAGCTGATATTCAGAGAGGTAAATACCCTTCAGCAGGGAGGTCCAAGGTCCTTCAGCAAGGAGGAGATAGAGACAAGTCTGTACTCAAGTCTTTTATTTTTTCCTACTTTATGATAGTGCTTTTACTCCAGCATCAGAACATATTCTTCAATAGAGAAGAGAATTGTCCTCTGGGCTATTATGGTTGAAAGATATGGAGTGGAGCAAATGTCATGGAAAATGAAATCAAAAGAAGCTATGCCTGAAAGGTGGTTCATGCCCTCTTGTGGCCTTTTCAGTCTTCTCATGGGAACTCCAGGCTGCATTTAGGCATCCTCAGGAGCCAGGAGAAGAGGATGAACTGGAGAGCCCTCAGGCTTTCCCATCAACCAGCGGAGGTGCCCTCTCATCTCTTTTACACATTGAACTTTGGCTGCATGTTATTTTAGATGCTGTTAAAAGCTGCTGCTAAAGCAAATAAGCAAAAGAAAAAAAACAGAATGAAAAAGTTCTGGTTGTCTTCTAAACTTCAGACAGGTAAACAATTTTCCCCAAATCACACCGCTCATAGCAACATAGAACCAGCAAGGCCATAACCCAGTCCTCCCAAGTTCCATCCCAGGGCTCTTTCTACTGCACCATGATAAATGCTACCTTCCTGAAGAAAAGAGTCATTTAAAAATCCATTACAGAAATGACAAACTGGGAGCCAGGAATAAAATCTTAAGAAAAAAGTAGGCCAAGTGCTGTATTGAGGTCTGAGAAGGCCATTTTAGCCTACTCACGCATGATTCAATTTTTCATTTTGGCATGATTTGAGCTTTCTTCTTTCTCATGTCCAGGTACAACTCTTTTTCAGGAAATTCTCTATGGATAATTATCTACTTGGGGAAATAAATGAGACTCTTTTTAATAGTGCTTCTTGCCCTGCTATGCAGAAGGATAAATCAGAATTTATCCCAAAACAAATTACCAAAACATGAAAATATACTTTAATATTTACACACATCCCTGGGTAAATGTAAAATGAAATATATACATAATATGCATGGAAAATGCAAGTGATCAAAATTTTTTAAAAAATCATAAAACACTTAATTTACTAGAATACTCAGGTAATGAAATAGGCATATTAATATAGTTTTCTAGTGAACTGAAACAACTAAAAGTGATTATTTCAGCCCTCACAAAAGTTTTAATGTAATTTTCCTCATTCTTAAAATAACTATAATACTCCTAATGCAGATTATTTGACAATTTAGAATATTACAGTGTTTTGGATCATCATTCTGAATATGAATTCTCATTGAGTCCTTATAAGGTGAAGGAAACTGGACTTAATGAAGCTGACTCCAAAAGGATATTTTAATTTTAAAATTTCTAAAATTTTCTCCTTAAAAGTTTTAGTTACTTTTATATCTGGCTATGACACAAAAACTGATACCTGAATTGCTCCCTGCTCTGCAACCCCAACAGTAAAAAAACTAGAAAACTGGACAAAACATATTGAACAACTCTTTTCAGACATTGAGTGACAGGCAGAGCAAGATTGTGACCCCCTAAGAAAAGGAAAACAAATGAGATTATTTCTATAATTGCCCTAGATTTCTGGCTGGAGGCATTTTTCATATGGTGGCAAAAGTAAGATGGACCCAAGCAGAGTACAGAGGTGTCACTGAAACATGCAATCAGAAATCAGAGTTCAAGAAAGATGAAGCAGTTGGAATTTGGGGGTCACTGCAGGAGAAGAAAGAGTTGCCCAGAGTAATAGCTGCAGAAATTTGCATAGGAATCCACCGTGTCTTTTTAAAAAAATACTATGCTACATAATCATATGATGGAATTATACTGTAATAATCAGAGACTACAGGCACTATAAAGAGAGAATTCTGAGACCTGAAACAGAGCTGGGAAATGTTCAAGCTCTGACTAGCTTGATAGAGAGATCTCTGAGCAACTGAAACATTCAGTAGAGAACCTAGAAGGATCACTTTTTAACAGTAGGACTAAACCAAAACTAGAGTAAATGCTGCTCCAGTACTACGTTGAATAGGAGTTGTAAGAATGGACATCTTGTTTTATTCCAGTTCTTACGGGGAATTCTTTCAACTTTTCCCCATTCAGTATAATGTTGGCTATGGGTTTGTCATATATTGCTCTTGTTATTTTGAGTTATGTTCCTTCGATGCCTAGTTTGTTGGAAGTTTTTATTATGAAGAGAGGTTGTATTTTATGGAATGCTTTTTCTGCATCTATTGAGATGGTCATATGTTTGTTTTTAATTGTGTTTACGTGGTAAATAACAATTATTGGTTTGCATATGTGGAGCCATCCTTGCATCTCTGGAATAGAACCCATTTGATCATGATGTATTCTTTTGATGTGCTATTGAATTTGGCTCACTGGTATTGTTTTTGATAATTTTAGTACCTATGTTCATCAGGGATATTGGCCTGCAGTTATATTTTCTTGTTTGTCTTTGCCTGATTTTTGGCATCAAGGTGACTCTGGTTTTGCAGAATGAGTTAGAAAGGAATCCCATTTTTTTTTTTTTTTTTTGATTTTTTGGAATAGTTTCAGTAAGTGGTACCAGCTCTTCTTTGCAACATCTGGTAAAATTCTGCTGTGAATTCATCTGGTCCTGAGGTTTTTATGTTGGAAGATTTTTTATTATTGATTCAATCTCATTACTTCTTATTGGTCTCTTCAGGATTTTTATTTCTTCCTCATCCTATCTTGGGAGGTTATATGTTTCCAGGAATTTATCCATTTCCTCTATGTTTTCTAGAGAATTTCATAGTAGTCTCTGATAATCTTTTGAATTCTGCTCTGATCTTTGTTATTTCTTTTCTTCTGCTAGTTTTGGGTTTGGTTTGTCCTTATTTTTCTATCTCATTGAGGTGTGATGTTAGGTAGTGAATTTGAGATCTTTCTTTTTGATGTGGGCATTTAATGCTATAAACTTTCCTTTTAGCATTGCTTTTGCTGTGTCCCAGAGGTTTTGATGTATTGTGTCTCTATTTTCATTTGTTTAACATAAAATTTTAACTTTTGCCTTAATTTTGTTGTTTACTGAAAAGTCAAGAGCAAGTTGTTTAGCTTCCATGTACTTTTGTAGTTTTGAGAGTTTTTCTTGGTATTGATTTCTAATTTTAGTCCACTATGGTCTAAGGAGAGACTTGATATGATTTTGGCTTTTTTGAATTTGATTAGACTTACTTTATGGTCAAGCTTCTGGTCAATTTTGGGGAATATTCCAGGCACATATGATAAAAATGTTTGGGGGTACAATATTCTGTAGGTATCTGTCGGCTCCATTTGGTTTGGAGTCTCTTTAAGTCTAGAGTTTTTTTGTTGATTTTCTGCCTTGATGATCTCTCTAGTGCTATCAGTTGGGTGCTAGCACCCTCCACTATTATTGTATTGCTGTCTGTCTCATATCTTCGGTCTGTAGTATTTGTTTAAAGAATATAGGTGTTCCAGTGTTGGGTCATATATATATTTAGGTAGTTAAATCTTCTTGTTGTATTGAACTCCTTATTATTAAGTAATACCTTTCTTTGTCTTTTTAAAATTGCTGTTGGTTTAAAGTCTCTTTTATCTGATATCAGAATAGCTACTCCTACTCACTTTGGTTTTCTATTTGTGTGATCTATTTTTTCTATCCCTTTTCTCTGAGTCAGTAGATGTCTTTACCTGTTAGGTAGATCTCCTGTAGTCAACAGATGGTTTCATCTGGGTTTTTTTTTCAAATCCGTTTGGCCATTGTGTCTCTTTTACATAGGCCATTTAGGCCATTTACGTTGAAAGTTAATATTTGGTATATGAGATTTTTTTCTGGTCATAATGTTTTTAGCCAGTTTCTTTGTCTTCTCAATTGTGTAATTACTTTGTAGGATCTGTGAGTTTTGTACTTACATGTGCCTCTATGATGGTGAGTTTCATCCTTTCATTTCCATGTTTAGAGCTCCGTTAACCATTTCTTATAGGGTCAGTCTAGTGGTTATGAATGCATTCATTTATCTAGGAAATGCTTCTTCATTTATGAAGCTTAGTTTGGGAGGATATAAAATTCTTGGCTGACTTTTTTTCTTTTTGTTTTCTTTAAGAAAGCTAAACATCAATTCCTATCTCTTCTGGGTTGTAAGGTGTCTGCTAAGAAGTCTGCTTTTAGTCTGATGAGGTTTTCTTTACAGGTAATTTGACACCTCTCTCTAACTGCCTTTAAGATTTTTTTCTTTCAGATTGACCTTAGATAGTCTGATAACTATATGCCTTGGTGATGTTCATCTTACATAGTATCTTCTAGATGTTCTTTGAATTTCTTGTATCTGGGTGTCTACACATGTATCAAGATCAGGGAAATTTTTCTGAATTATTCCCGCAAATATGCTTTCCAAAGTTTTTACTTCTTCTCCCTCAGGAATGCCTATTAGATGTAGGATTAGTTGCCTCACATAATCCTGTATTTCTCAAAGGGTTTATTCAGTTTTAAAATTCTTCTTAAAATCTTTTATTTAACTGAGTTAATTTGAAAGACTGGTCTTTAAGCTTTGAAATTCTCTCTTCTGCTTTGTGTAGTCTATTGTTAAAGCTTTCAACTGTATTTTGAAATTCCTTCAGTGAATTTTTTATTTCTAGAAGTTCTTTAAAAAAAAAAAAAA
>NW_016803685.1:1727224-1734708 GCF_001698545.2 Rhinopithecus bieti | reverse complement strand
AAAAAAAAAAAAAAAAAAAAAAAAAAAAAAAAAAAAAAAAAAAAGAAATTTCTATCATTTGGATGAGACTTGTAAATTTTTTATTCTTTTCTCCCTTGGGGGTGTGATTGTAGTGTAGGTTGTGTAAGACCATTTGGCTACTGTTTTGGATGCTGTCAGGGGGCCAAGCTCTGTATGGATTCCTTGGTTATAGATAGTTTTTTATGGTAACAGATCATATGATCTGACTCACTATCTTCTGTGGGGCTGGAAGTGCAGAGGTCTCAGAAAGCTTATCTTGTACGCTGGCAGGTTTTTATTTGGTGATGCAGCTTGGTATCTAATCCAGTAGGTGGTGCTTAAGAGGAAAAGTTGGGTCACTCTTGAGCACCCTCATGGAGAGGGGAAGCACCTACACTGATGAAGGTGGCAGGCGGAATTTGTGGTGGGATGCACTGAGGTCTTGGGGGAAATGGAAAGGGGGCTGCACCAGCTCCCCATCCTAGGCAGGCAGGGATGCTATCCAGTTCCCTATCACCTCCCTGTCACAGAGTTTGTGACCTTCAGTTCACATAGTCAGTGTCCTTTATCTCCAGGCTGCATTATGACTGAGGTTCACAGGAAGTTCCCATCTGGCAGCTTACTGCAGAAATGATCTCTGGGCAGAACCTCTTCCCCCAGCCCAAAACAGATAGCTCTGTGGCTGGTCCACTTTCTATTCCAGGGACATTGCAACTATATGTGGGGAGGGGAAGATGAGCCCTACCCTTGTGTGAGCCTGTGCAGGAGGCACACTTTCAGCAGGGATGCAGATGCTGAGAATAGCACTGGAAAGGCTGTCTCTAAGTGCACGTACAGCAGCCCCCAGTTGTGTGGGAGATGGGGGGTGGACAGTAGGAGGTGACCCTCTCTCTACATTTGTTCCTAGCCACTGATGCTGCCTATCAACTGAGGTGCCACTGTCCCCACCTTCAGAGATCAGCACCGTGCCTGCATTTCCTTTGTTCCAAGGGGTGCTTTGGTGCCCCTTCCCCTAGAGGCAGCTTATGCTGAGGGCTAGATCACCAGGGATCCTGTAGTTCACCAACAACCTACTGATCCTCTGTGGCTGCCAAAATCAGAGCAGATTTTGGGGTATGTTTGTGGGCTATTTGGTGATGCAGCAATTCAAGGGCTGAGATTCCCTGGGCAGGGTAATTGTCCATAATAGATGCACAACCACTTTGGTGCCTGTTGCCTCTGTTTGGATTTGGGGTGAGTGTGAATGCACCTGCACAAATTTGCTTCCCAGTGCTCTGTCCCCAGGAAGTTTCTAAATTGCCACCAACAGGGTTGCCCAGACTGACAATGGCAGAGGGGCTCTCCAACAATTCCAGCAGTCAGCGGTTTGTTGCAGGGGTGAGGGGAATAAAGAAATACCCTAATCTACCCTTCTCATGGGACTCCAAGTTCCTTAGGGGTCAATCTCTGCCAGACTTTTGCTGCCTTCATTCTCTGCACTCCAGCTTCTTCTCATGAGTTCTCCGATAGGTTTCAGCATTCTTCCCTTAGAGTCCTGATAGTTTTCAGTTCTCTTTCCACATGGGCCATGACCATATACCTGTAACTTTGATCTTCTTTCTGAGGAGAGCTGACATTCAATGTCTTTAGTCAGTCATCTCAAAAAACAAAATAAAAAACAAAACAAAACAAAAAACAAAACAAAACAAAAGCCAATAGTCGTTCTTGAATTTTCATTAGAAATAATGCAAACCAGAAGACAATGAAACAATATAAAGTTCTGAAAAAAAATCTGGCAACCTGAAGTTCTACTTATAGTAAAATATTCATCAGAAATACAGTGAAATAATGATATCTCAGGTAAACAAAATCTGAGAGAATTTAATTATTAACAGATCTGAACTATAATGTGAAGTCTTTCAGGTAGGAGAAAATGATAAAAGCTGGCAACATGAATCTGTAAAAAAAGAATTGAAGTCCTAGAAATGGTAAATGTTTAAGAAAATAAAATGACACGTTTTTTCTTAATTAAAAAACATAATTGACTTAGAATAAGAGTTAGAGCAAGACTAATGTTTTCTGGGGTTTATAGCATATGAAAATAAAATGTATGACAATAGCACAAAGAACTGGAACACTTGTACATTGTGAGTGTGAATATAAAATGATACAACCACTTTGGAAATTTGTTTAGCAGTAATTTATGATGTTAAACATGTATTTTGCTCCTTATCATTTACCTGAAAGAAATGAAAACATGTGCTTCACCAAGACTTTAATGCACAAATGTTCATAGATGCCTTTTCATTTAGAACAAATGTGCATAGTAGCCATACAATGGAAACAAATCAAAGGTATATCAACTGTTGAATGATAAACATACTGTATTATATTCATGCAATGAAATACTACTCAGGCCTAAAGGAATAAACTACTCACACATGAAATGACCTGGGTAAATCTCCAAAATACTATGCTGAGTGGAATAAGCTAGAGACAAAAGAGTAAATTCTGTAACTTCCATTTATGTGAAATTTTGGAAGAGAAAAAACTAATCAATATTGACAGAAGGTAGATTAGAGTTACATGAGGCCAAAGTTTGTAGATTAACTACAAAGGGATCATGGATGAACTTTTGGGGTAATGGAAATATTGTATATCTTGATTGTTGTAGTGGTTAAATGGGTATATACATTTGTCAAAAATCACCAAACCGTATAGTTAAAATGAGTTCTTTTTATGGCATGCAAATTATAATCAATGAAGTTTATTTTAAAAAAAACTAACATATAACAATAGAAAAATCAGACACTTCTATTTAATGAACAATTTTCTTTAGAACAAGTTAATGTTATAAAATAGTTGAAATAGAAGCTTTACATTTAGGTTAAATGAGAAACTTTGTGTTCCATCAGCATTCTTGTCTTTTTCATTAATACATTTGTCTGAAATGACTCATATTCTGACCTGGTTGTATACCTCTGATTTTCTCATTTGATATACGATTTTCTGATTTATAAAGGAATATTTAAGTCAAAGCTGCAAAATAAATTTAATTATTACATTTTCCTTTTTTGATTGATGTGAACTTTATTCATTCATTCACTTTCTAAACGTTTGAATAAGACAGCATAACCTAGGTTTTGGAATCAGCCAATCAGACTTGGGTTCTAATCTTGGCCAGTTATTACTTGCATGACATTGGGTACCTCAGTCTTTTGTTGCTGTTGTTCTACACTATGGAGTCAATAGGTAGCAGAATAAGTCATAAAGAAAAAGGCACAGTCACTTCCTTTAAAAAGGTTACTCTTGGAGAGAAAGGTAAAGAAACAATTGTGAAATACTTTGGTCATTGTCAGGATGAAAGAATATATGTGGGCAATGGAGGCTCAGTGAAGGATCATTTTAATCTTAAGGTATTGGAGAAGATATCAGAAGTTCATATTTAAGTTCAGAGTTGAAGAATGACTAGTAATTTACCTAGTTGACAAGCAGGCAGAGGCCATTTTAGGTAACGGAAACTAGAGTGCAAATGGAGCAAGGCTTGAGAGGCGTGATGTTTTCATGTTGTAGGGGTATAAATGTAAGGGTTGTGAGTAAAAGCCGGGGGAGATGAAGCAGCACAGGCAAACACACACCATATCATAGACGTCATTGCATTCTATCTGTTTGAGGGCTTTATGGGATAGGGGGCTAATTCATAGAAATTTTATCATCCTTATCTGGATGCAGAGATAATCAGACAGGAATCACAATGCTGACCAGCACAGTAGGCTATTTTTCCTTTGTGTAAATCTGCCAATTCTAGTAAAAGCTTCTACTAGGTTGTTTAAAGTTGTAGTTAATTGTTTTAATTTATATTAAATGGTGCTAATATTTTATCCACATATCTACTTTGCCTTTCAATGTGTGATTTTATAATTTTCTATATTGTTGGATGAACTGATTCCATTTTTCACTTCTTTGAGAATAAAGTTTGCCAATTTTGAAATGGTAGTTCATGGAAAAAAATGCAGTCTTATAAATGGAAATAAAATTTATAAATAACATATGTACATAATAAAATCAAGTTCAAGTTTAAAGTGGCTTTGAAGCACCACCTTCCTCATATTTTCCCCAAATATTTTAGAATTTAGTGACCAATAAAAGAAGGTTAAATTAGGCCCATTTTATCTAATGTCCCAAATAAACAATAGGCTTAAAACTCTGTTTTAAGACAAAACTCAGAAGGACAAGAAACCATTGATCAGGGCCATATCTAGAAACAAATAATATTCACCAAAGTTCAGTGCAGGAAGCAGAACACTATGTATTTCAAACAGCAAGAGGTATAATATAGGGTATTAGAAACTTACATACATTATTGGAAAGGTTGGAGAAGTAGGAGTTGGGAAGTGACTATTCAATTAATGAGTTTAAGGATATATCACCATAACTTCAATCCAGGAGTCAGAAAGATGCTGCTATCTCAACCCCCACCACTGCAACTGATGCTGCCACCTGACATACATAAAGCCAAAGACCAGACACTGAGAAGTGGAGTCCAGCCACCATAACTGCCTCTGCCCCATAATCATGATTGTCAGCACCCATTAACAGGAAGTTGCTCTCTAATTCTCCTCCACCTTCCAGACCCCAGAGACTGCACCTAATTGGTACCTAATTGGCAGAAATTAATTTGCATTTATAGTTCTAGCTACAAAGATATCTGAGGAATGAAGATTGTAGTTTTCCTTCCTCAAAGTGCATAAAAAGGAAAACATAAAAATGAATGCTGAGGACCTATTAGACCATAGCCAACACCTCCTTTAATCCTTAGAATGTTATATCATTATGAGAAAATGTGATGATTTAATATTGAAATGGAACATAATACAAAGAAGCATGGTATTGGAGACTGATGTCCTACAATGGGAACTACAAAGTAATATCTCCATTAGACTGTATGTGAGCTCCTTGGGGGCAGGGTTACTATCTTATTGATCTCTGTATTTTTAATCTGATTAAAAAATACTTGATGTAGAATAAAATACATTACTCCAACACAGCTGACCAAGGCTATTCATTTATTTATTAACGTCAGAATTTCAACTACTCAGGCTAAGTGCAGTGGCTCACACCTGTAATCTTAGCATTTTGGGACACTGAGACAGGAGGATTGTTTGAAGCCAGGAGTTTGAGACAAGTCTGTGTAACATAGTGAGACCCCATCTCTAGAAAAATAAAAAAATTTACCCAGGTATGGTGGTATGCCTCCCAAGTAGCTGGTGTCATCTCAGCTACTGGGAGGCTGAGGCAGGAGTTTTACTTGAGCCCAGGGGTTTGAGGCTGCAGTGAGCTATGATCATGCCACTGCACTCCAGTCTGGACAACAAAGAAAAACAGAAAAAGAACTTCAAATATCATAGTTCAAGTAAAAAACTTTTTTTTTTGGTCATTTTCCCTCCAACTTACATATATGTAATTTATACATATGTATATGTATTTATATACATACACATACATACACCATTGGGCAGTTAGTTACTAATATTTTGCTATATTTATCTTCTAAGAATAGAATATTCTTCAGCATAAATAAATTTCAGTTATCAAATTTAGGAAATTGAACTTTGATATAGCACTATTATTTAATATACAGTTTATATTCAGATTTCCCCTTTTGTTTTAAAACCTAGGTTTGATAAAAGGATCATATATTGTATTTAGTTGTCACTTCCCCTTAGTCTCCTTTAATTTAGAAGATCTCCAGTCATTATTTATCTATCTATCAATCATCTATCTATCTATCTATCTATCTATCTATCTATCTATCTACATTTATTTTCATCTTTCATAACATGGTCGGTTTTTTAGTCTAGGTTAGATATTTTGCAAAATGTCCTTTGGTTTGCATTAGTTTGACTGTTTCTTCATAATTAGAGTCAGGTTTATGTTTTTTGCATTATGATCAGTAGTACTCTGTGGGTGATGTTGTGTTTTCAGTGCATAACATTAAGAGGCATTAATGTCAGTTTGTCCTGTTATCAGTCGTGTTATGTTTGATCATTTAGTTAATGATTATTAGTAATTTTATTTTGACGCCTGCATATTGTCCTTAATATAAGTGTACTGTTCTTGTGCCAAATGTCTCCTAGTTTCTAGAGACTTACCTACACAAAGGGATATGTTTTAAATTATTTCTCAGCAATATTAGAAAGTGTTAGGGAAAAAACTTTATATAAGATAATTTTGACAATTTTTATTTGAGCAAAAAATAGCTCATGAATTGGGCAGCACTCAAAACCATAAGAGGTACCAAGAGCTCTGCTCTAGCAGCATGACCAGCAAGATTTTACAAGTTGAACATGGAAGTAAAATGTAATTACCTGATTTGGCTGGAGCTAGATGTTTGCCTTATTTGAGCATGGTGTGATGGAGATCCCTAGTTATATAGCCAATTGGCTGATTAGCTGTCTGTGATTGACTAAAGATCAATGCAAAATTAATCAGTTACAAGGAGTGCCTCTAAATTAAGTTTCTGTTTGCTTGTGGAAGAGTTCTGCTTACAGAAACAACCCCAGGCTAACAGCATCCTGCTTATCTTGCTTTAACAGAGATAAATAGAGAATGTTTCTCATCAGCTATTTTCCCTAAGGAGTTTGGCACCCACTTATTACACTACTATAACTTATAAATTCAACAGATAGGAGATTGAATAAAGCAGAAAACAGTAATGTGAGTATGAAAGTTCCGAGCGATGCCATGAAAATTATCTCTGTAAACAGATTCTCAAGTAGAGGTGAGTCTTCCTGGCAGCTTGTTTCTTTACTTTGGATTCTGCTCTTTGCCTCAATATTTAAATTGAAATGGTGATCTGCACAGAATTTCCAGACCCATGCCAGGAAATAGCCAAGGTCTGCAGCATTTCCCACTCACAGGACTTTTCTCTAAATACTGATTGTCTTAATCCAGAACTTAGTTTGGATTAGTATTTTTTCCTTTTTTTTTTTTTTTTTTTTTTACATTTTGGAAAATAGGTCTCTTTACTAGTAGGAAAAAGACGCTTCTCTGAGATTTACTATCATACATATAACCCAGTGAACTAGAAGCATTTGTGGAATGTTTAGAGCTAGAAACCAGCTTTGTCACAGATGGAAATTTCACTTCAAAGAGGAATATTGATATAAATTTTTCTTTTTCTCAGATACAGTAGTCAGATTTTCTGACTGTGTTTACAGAGTGACTTTAAGAATACAGTTTGTGGGGGTGGAGCAAGATGGCCGAATAGGAACAGCTCCAGTCTCCAACTCCCAGTGCGAGCGACACAGAAGACCAGTGATTTCTGCATTTTCAACTGAGGTACTGGGGTCATCTCACTAGGGAGTGCCGGACAATCGGTGCTGGTCGGCTGCTGCAGCCCGACCAGTGAGAGCTGAAGCAGGGCGAGGCATCGCCTCACCTGGGAAGTGCAAGGGGGAAGGGAATCCCTTTTCCTAGCCAGGGGAACTGAGACACACAACACC
>NW_016803685.1:1699318-1724033 GCF_001698545.2 Rhinopithecus bieti | reverse complement strand
GCACTATTCACAATAGCAAAGACTTGGAATCAACCCAAATGTCCATCTGTGACAGACTGGATTAAGAAAATGTGGCACATATACACCATGGAATACTATGCAGCCATAAAAAAGGATGAGTTTGCGTCCTTTGTAGGGACATGGATGCAGCTGGAAACCATCATTCTTAGCAAACTATCAGAAGAACAGAAAACCAAACACTGCATGTTCTCACTCATAGGTGGGAACTGAACAATGACATCACTTGGACTCGGGAAGGGGAACATCACACATCGGGGCCTATCATGGGGAGGGGGGAGGGGGAGGGATTGCATTGGGAGTTATACCTGATATAAATGATGAATTGATGGGTGCTGACGAGTTGATGGGTGCAGCACACCAACATGGCACAAGTATACATATGTAACAAATGCGCACGTTATGCACATGTACCCTAGAACTTAAAGTATAATAATAAAAAAAAAGAATACAGTTTGTGAGGAAAACTTAAATATATAAAGCAAATATTAGCAGAAGCAAAGGGAGAAATAGACAGCCATATCATAACAGTAGGAGACTTCAGTACTCCACTCTCAACAAACGATAGATCATCCAAACAGAAAATCAATAACAGAACAGTGGGCTTGAACAACACTACAGACCCAAATGGACCTAAAAGACAAACACAGAACATTCCATCAGTAGCAGATACGCATTCTATTCAAGCTCACATGGAACATTCTCCAGTACAGATTACAGGTTAGTTCACAAAACAAGTCTTAACAAATTTAAGATTGAAATTATATCAAGCATCTTTTCCAACCACAATGATACAAAGTTAGAAACCAATAATAGGAGAAAAATTGGGAAATTCACAAATATGCAGAAATTAAACAACACACTCCTGAACAATCATGAAGAAATCAAAAGGGAAATTTTAAATATTTTCAGATAAATGAAAATGGAAACACAACTTTGCAAAACGTATCAGATACAGCAAAAGCAGTTCTAAGAGGTAAGTTTATAGTTATAAATACCTACATCAAGAATGAAGAAATATCTCAAATAACCTAATTGTGTACCTCAACAAAATAGATGAGATTGGATGTGTCCAGCATGTATGACTATATATCAACAAAATAGAAAAGAAAGAACAAACTAAACCCAGGGTTAGTAGAAGGAAGGAAATAATAAAAATAGAAATCAGAGCAGAAATAAAGATTAGACAAATAATAGAGAGGATCAATGAAACTAAGACTTGATTCTTTGAAAAGATTAAAAAATGGACAAATATTTAGCTAGACTAAGAAAAAACAGAGAAAACTCAAATAAATTTTATAAATGAGAAAGTAGGCATACAACTGACACCACAAAAATACAAAGGATCATAAGATACTACTAAGAAAAATTACACATCAACAAATTGTGTAACCTAGAAGAAATGAATAATTCATAGAAACATACAGACTACCAAGACTGAAACATACATTAAAAAAATAGAAAATCTGAATAGGACAATAATGACTACAGAGATTGAATCAGTAATCAAAAACCTTCCAACAAAGAATTGTTAGGGTAATGCTGACCTCATAAATAAGTTTGGAAGTTGCCCTCTTCAATTTTTTGGAAAAGTTTGAGAAGGATTGGTGTTAATTTTTTAAATATTTGGTAGGATCTGATGAACTTTAGGTTACCAGCATTACCCTGTGTATTAGATTGTTCTCAGGCTGCTATGAAGAAGTACTTAAGACTGGGTAATTTACAAGGAAAAGAGGTTTAATTGACTCACAGTTCTGCATGAATGGTGTATTAGTCAGTTATGCTGCCAGTAAAGACATACCTAATACCAGGTAATGTATAAATGAAAGAGGTTTAATGGACTCACATTTCCATATGGCTAGGGAGGCCTCACAATCATGGCAGAAGGCAAAAGAGGAGCAAAAGCACGTCTTACATGGCAGCAGACAAGAGGTCTTGTGCAAGGGAAGTCCCATTTATAAAACCATCAGCTCTCATAAGACTTATTCACTATCATGAGAACAGTATGGGAAAGACCCATCCCATGATTCAATTACCCTTATCAGGTCCCTACCACTACATGTGGGAATTGGGGGAGTTACAATTCACATCTCATGGTGAGATTTGGGTGGGAACATAGCCAAACTATATTAGCTGAGAAGGCCTTGGGAAATTTACAATCATGGCAGAAGGCATCTATCTCTGAGCAGCAGGGGAGAGAAAGAGTGCAAGCAGAGGAAATGCCAGATGCTTATAAAACCATCATATCTCATGAGGCTCACTCATTATCATGAGAACAGCATGAGGGAACCACCTCCATGCTCCAATTACCTCCACCTGGCCCCGCCCTTGATACATGGAGATTATTACAATGTAAGGTGAGATTCGGGTGGGGACACAGAGCCAAAGCCAGATAAAGAAACTGCAAGAAACGAAAATTACAGGCTAACATTTCTGATAAATATAGATGCAAAAATCTCCAACAAAATACTGGCAAACTGATTTCAACAGCACATTAAAAGGATCATACACCATAATCAAGTGGGATTTATCCCTAGGATGCAAGCATGATTCAACATATGTAAATCAATGAATATAATACATTACATTAATAGAATGAAGGATAAAAATTATATGATTATCTCAATAAATGCAGAAAAAGCATTTGACGAAATTTAACGTCCTTTCATAATAACAATTCTCAACAAAATAGAAGGAAAGTACTTCAATGCAATAAAGCCATATATGACAAATCCAAAACTAACAGGTTTGTGGGAACATGAATGTACCTGCAAGATGTTATGCTAAGCGAAATAAGCCAGGCACAGAAAGACAAATACTGCATGATCTCACTTTTAAATGGAATCTAAAAAATGTGAAATTCATAGAAGCAGACTGTAAAATGGTGATTGCCAGGGGCTGTGGGGTGGGGAAAATGAGGAGATGTTGGTCAAAGAGTGCAAAGTTTCAGTTAGGCAGGATGAATAAGTTTTAAGATCTAATGTTCCCGTTGGTGATGATAGTTAATAATCTGCTATATAACTGCACTTTAAATTTGCCAGGAAAGCAGATCTTAAATGTTCTCAGCACACGCACACACACACACACACACACACACACACACACACACACACACTAACCATTTGAGGTACTGGGTATGTCAGTTAGCTTGATTGTGGTAATAATTTTGCAATGTATACACATATCAAAACATCACATTGTGCATCATAAATATATACAAGTTTAATCTGTCAATGGTTCCTAAACAAAGCTGGGGGAAAAGATAGTGAGACTGGTGGACTACACAGAAATTTCTAGCTTTCCATCTTACTAGTGGTGAGCCTGAGTTCCTCATCTGTAAAATGGTGATAATATATACTTTCCTCATGGATTATGAAGATTAATTAGATGACATTCTTAAGGTGTGAAGACACTTCTAGTAATAGTGTCAGGCATATGGATACCAAGAATACAGTAAGAATATTATCATAATCACCTACAATTTAGATATCATTTCCCAAGAATATGGATGGGGTCATGTCCAGGCTTTGATAACTCAAGCTTCTAATTTGAAGATGTTACTGGTGATGTTAAGCATCAGAAAAGCCAATGATTTGGCAGAAACAGAATGTGATTGTTTAGGGGAAAGATTAGTGGGCTGTGGAATCTGACAATGTGAGGTATGATCTTTACCAGTGATGTCTGTGGGCATGTTATTTAACTCTCAGCCTCAGTTTCCTAATATCTATAATTTGTAGGCTTGTTATGAATATTTGAACTAATGCGTAAAAAGGTAAGAAGGACAACTTCTATGGCTCCGGGTTTTTCTCTTCACAGGGTAATAAAACTTAAGAACCTCCATTCTGCTGACTCTTCAGACTCTCATGTCCTGCCTGGAAAAGGATTATACAGGGCTGCTCACCACCTCTGTCTTATACTCAGCCCTGTGACAACTCTGGAAAGACAAAAAAAATAACTTAAATAGGACCGCACTGAACAGATCTTTGGGTCTTTCTATTTTGCTTGATTTCCTATGAAATAATTGTCTTCTCTTGTTACTGTTTGTTTATTTATTTAGAGACAGAGTCTCACTCTGTTGCCCAGGCTGGATTGCAATGGAACCATCTCGGCTCACTGTGCCTCAGCCTCCCGAGTAGCTGGGACTACAGGCACACACCACCACGCCCGGCTAATTCTATTTTGTATTTTTGGTAGGGATGGGGTTTCACTATATTGGCCGGCTGGTCTCGAACTCCTGACCTCAGGTGATCCACCTGCCTTGGCCTCCCAAAGTGCTGGGATTGCAGGCGTGAACCACTGCACCCAGTCTCTTGTTACCTTTCAATGAGGGGAGAAACTTTGCTGAAATATATTGCCTTTTTTCAGTGAATAAAAGTTAATTCAAATAGTGCTTACAAGAAGTATTCAAGAGGAAAATAAGATTCCAAGTTTGTTTCTCTGATTTCTGGGGCTGTGGCCAGCTCCTAGTTGTTCAGTGATCTCAGAATACACACACACACACACACGTTTTTATTAGTTTTGTGAAAGTTAATTATATTACAGATCTGAATATTTAAATATTAGGATTCCTAGATGTTCAAGGATCTTTGTATATGAAGAATTATTTATAAGCAGATCCCTAATAAAATCTTTTCTGGATTTTACTGAAGATTTAGATAGAAATCTACCATCTAAGTATTTATTAAGCATTTATGTATTACAAATGAATATTCTAAATTCTAAGGGGTAAGAAAGAGTAATGAGACATGAACTCTCTTCTGAAAGAGCATGTAATACAACTTAAAAGAGAAAGCAAACACAAGCAGATAAAATGATAACTGACAAGAGTTCTTGGAAGATAGCCCAATAGATATTCACTACGTTTCATCACCAAGCTTCTCAATCCCCCTTTCTGTATATCCAGTTCCAAAAATGGATAACTAACTGTAATCTTTGTGGTTTTATAATTTATAGACTAAATAAAAACTCCAGTGGCTAAGTTGGATGTAATTAAAATTTAAAACTTCTGCACTGTGAAGTACAATATCAAGTGAATGGGAGAACAAGTCACAGAATGAGAGAAAATATTTGCCAAAGACACACCTGATAAAAGACAAAATATACAAAGAACTCTTAAAATTCAACAAAAAGAACACAAAACTACCCAATTTAAAAAATGGGCCAAGACCTTAACAGACATCTCATCAAGGAAGATACACAAATGGAAAATAAGCATCTGAAAAGATGCTCCACATCTTATGTTGTCAGGGAAATTCAAATTAAAACAACAATGAGGCACCACTACACACCTACTAGAAAGGCCATAATCTGGAACACTGACAACACCAAATGCTAGCAAGGAGGTGGAGCAATAGGAACTCTCATTTCTTGCTGGTGGGAATGCAAACTGGTGCAACTACCTTGGAAGACAATTTGGGAGTTTCTTACAAAACTAAACATATTCTTACCCAAGATCGAGTAACTGCACTTCTTGGTATTTACCCAAAGCAGTCACAAATTTGTGTTCACACAAAACCCAGCACATACATGTTTACAGAGGCTTCATTTATAATTGTCCAAACCTGGAAGCAACCAAGATGTCCTTTAGTTGGTGAATGGATAAATATACTGTAATTCATCTAAACAGTGGAATATTATTCAGCACTAAAAGAAATGAACTATCCAGCCACAAAATGCCATGAAGGAATCTTAAATGCATAATACTAGGTAAAAGAATCCAAACTGAGAAGGCTGCATACTGTATGATTCCAACTACATGACATTCTTGAAAAGACAAAACTATAGTGACAATGAAAAGATCGGTGGCTGCCAGGGGATGGGGAAGTAATGAATAGCAAAACAAGAGAATTCTCAGGGCACTGAAGATACTCTGCAAAATGCTGTAATGGTGGATACATGTCATTATACATTTTCCCAAATGCACTGAATCTACAAAACCAAGAGTGGACCCTAATGTAAAATGGATTTAGGGTGGTTATGATGCATGTGTAAATGTAGGTTCATCAATTATAATAAGTGTACCACTCTGGGGTAATGGTGATAATGGGGGAGGCAATGCATGTTCAGAAGCAGGGAGAACACGGGAAATCTCTATACCTTCCTCCAAGACTGCTCTAGAAAAAGAAAGAGAAAAGAACAACAACCATGGGGGAGTTAAAAGGATGATTAGCAAATTGGAAAAATGTAGTCATGTATGTTAAGAGGGGGTAAAGTACTAAAGTATTATTAAAACTGAGATGGCAGCCATGTTAAAAAATATATATGTTCGGAAAATTTGGCAATAAACACAACACATTCACACACACACACACACACACACACACACCCCACACCCAAATATACCCCAGCTAATATTCAATAGTAGTTGAAAAACAAAACAATTAAACAAAAATCTCACTAAAGGGAGAAAAGATAAGGAAACTTCAGGTAAACACCATATACTAGTCATCTTCTCATCCTCTGGATAGGATAATAAAGTATATTATGGGAAAAGAGACATCCACGGGAGATAGTTTATCAGATCCCTTTCTTGGCATTAGAATACATTCCCTGGCAGAAAATCTTGACTCCCTGCTCCAGGCTGGCTAGGTAGTTTTCTCTAGCACAGTATTTTCTCTAGGTCCCTTCTTAATAGGGCACTAGGAATAATTTTAACCATGTATGTATGTGTCTGAATTGCCATAGTAGTTCAGTTGTTGGTGGTGGCAATATCCATTGTACTCTGTCTTAGTTTTAGCGTAAATGATAGATTCATCAGTCAGATGAATCAGTTATAAGCCACTACTCTCTAAGCTTGGGTTTTTTACTGACGTTTCAACCTCTTGAAACCTCCCCATTCACTTTAGAAACTCCATTTAATTTATTAAAAGCCACTTCTAGGGATCTCTGCCTCTCAAGCCATCCTTCCCAAATTCTGTTTACCAAGCTAATTTGTTTGCTTATTTTGAGGATGAAGCCCACTTTCATGGGATTAATCTTTGCTATTTGGGATCTGTTCATCCACATTACATGTTGTTCTGTGCTTAATGGCCCTTGTCTCAGGGCAGGGATGAAGGAAAATGGATTGGGAAGAAACAGATGGAGCTTTTTTTGCTTAATTTGGCTTTATCATATTACCAGTCACTGCACTGAAAATCCCAAATCTAGTAGTAGAATAAGGTGGTAGAAGATTACTGCCTATCCACAATTTTCTCTTTCCTGCAGGAAGGGCAAATTGGGTAGAAGGAGAAGATAAGTTTAATTTTGCTGGTTTGAATTTGAACCTGTCAGCAAATTTCCAAGAGAAAATGTTTTGAAGATAGTTTGAAATAAGAAACCATAGTAGATGTAGGAGATTTGGATTGCAGAAGTAGTTTTGGAATCTACTTTCAGCAGTTTTACATTTGGAATTCTGAGTGCACTTAACTTCAGAGAGGAAGTAAATCAATGGTGAGAAAGAGTTTTGGAGAATCAAAGAGGGTAAGTAAGCCAGCATGTATTGTATATACTAAAGGGCAATGAGATACCGGTTTTTGTTTTATGATAATAGCCGTTCTTATTAAAAGGAGGAAGAGGATACAGAAATGGATTACTTATAGGGAATGAGGAGAATAATGACAGTTAAAAAGCCAAGGGAGGATACTAGAGACTTCCGATACTGTCTCTAGTATTGAATGTGCCAGAAAGGTCAGTGTCACTGACTGACAGAAATTCAAGAGATTTGGTAAATGAGAGAGTGATCAGAGATGATGTTAGGGGTAAGAGTAAGAGTACATGAAATTACAATGAGAATTAAGGCCAGCAATGGAGCATTTGTTTAGATTGTTGGCATAAAAACGGAGGGTGCTATGGACTGGTAAGTAGAAAGGACATTAAAATGAGTGAAAAAGTGTTATCAATCAGGAGGCATGAATATATTTCAGGGTGGAAAGGCAGGGGAGAGAAGAGGGGGTGCAGCTTGTAGTGAGGAAAAGATTGAACTGTTCTAGGGTAGGTAATCTTACAAAAAATAGGAAGCAGTGTGGGGGTTCTCTCAAGAATTGCCTTCATCGGAACTCAGCCAGAGATGGTGTGGAGCCTGCCATACCACACGAGAGCTTGTTCTCTTTCCACTCTCACTAGGTGATAGATATTCTCTATCTATTTCATAGATTTTGATTTCTTTCAACATCAGTTGAAACTTTCCACCTTGCGTTGGCATTGTATTTATATTCTATTTGCCTACACATCTCACAATATGGATTGCTTATGCTATACCACATAGAATTGTGTCATAGACACATAAGAAGGGTGAAATAACTGTGCACCTCATGCCCAGTAATGCAAGTGTTTGCAGGAATTGAATGACTACTCTTACTCAATACTCAAATATATATAAAAAAAACAATTCTTTTCATAGCTATCCAGAAAGTCTTCATGATGAGTAACTTCAGAATTATGAGTGGATACAAGAAAAAACATGTTTTATTCTTTTAATGTAAGGGTTTTAAAACAGGATTATTTTTCAGAATTGCATTATCATGTGAATTTTTTTTGTTTGTTTGCGTGTGTGTGTGTGTGTGTGTGTGTGTGTGTGTTTTGACTCAAGTTCAATAGACTTCACAAAATCAACTTCAAATTCTGTTATTGCCCTTCTTCACTCACCTCCTAGTGTCAAAATATGTGCCAAGGTTGAGATTTAGGTTTAAAAACATGGATATGCACTTGAAACATCTATAGAGATTATCAGAGGAGAGTGTATTTTCCTAACCCTCTCTGATTTTTGCATACAGTGTGGACATAGGGGATTGAAAGTTGGTGCAAGTACTTTTTCAATTATAATTAGAACTGAACAAAAACAACAGTCAATAGTTTTTTTGTTTTGTTTTGTTTCTCTTCTTGGAGCTATAAGAAGTCTGCAACAGGAATTACATTTTGGGACAGCAATGTAAGGAAGTTATTTAGGAAAAAAATAATTAATTATAGCCACTATGATGATTTGATCTGAGCGAAAGAAAAACTTTAAAATAAACTTCTTATTTAATCCACCTGACTCCAGTCTTCTTTTGTACAAGCCCCAGAGGGATATTTTCATGTGGTTTATGTTATTCTCCCATGTTTGTTACTTCAGAACTTTGTGATACTTACATCAGTGCCAATGACCAGAGAGAATTTGTTCACTCCATTCTTTCTCACACTCTGGATTGATTCACGCAAATTGAGGCAGCATGTGGAAAAGGTTTCAGTAATTTCAGACAGGTCATGGATTGAAGAAACATACAGAGTGTTAATTGAAAATACTAGATTGTATGCTATTTTCTTCATAATTTTCTAGTTTAAAAGCTGGCTGGAGTTTTCTTTTTTGTCACATAATGTATGTCTACTCTTTGTTTACATTGGCTTTGGGTTGTTGCATGGTTGAAACATCATATTGAAACTTGTTCTAAGCCAAATTACTATAAAGCATTTGATTGTGTGTCTCATGTGTCTATCACTTCTTTGGTCTCAATTATTTAGTTTGAAAAGATAAATTCAAGTTCACCTGGATGTAAGATAATTCTGGAGTAATATACCTAACAGAATGTCATAGTCTGTTTAAAAAATATTTGTTGTACAGTTTTATGAGAAAATATGTCTATAATTTTTCATTTTATAGAACTATGACCTATATTTCTCAAAGATAGCATTGGAAAACCTAAGGCTTCTTGATCAAATAGCTGTCATATTCATGGACCTTATAAATAATCCTGAATATAAGTGTGTATAGGGTAACTTTAAAAATGTCTGTGTGAAAAGCTATAAATGTGAATTTTAAAAAATTATCTATTTTGTTTTTAATTAACACATACTAGTACATATTTGTACATAATTGCACATATGTATGATGTTTCTATACATGTATATGTTGTGCAAAAATCAAAGGTATTTAGTATATCCATCACCTCATACATTTATCCTTTCTTTGTGCTGAGAACATTCAAACTCACTCTTCTAGCTATTTTGAAATATGCAATGCAACATTGTTAACCATGGTCACTATACTGTGCAATAGAACACCAGAACTTGTTCCTCCTACCTATCTGCAACCTTTGTATCTGTTGACCAGTTTTTCCCTATCCTCTTTTCCTTCTTCCCTCCTAGCCTCTGTTAACTGCTATTCTACTCTCTACTTCAGTGAGATCAATTTCTTTCGATTTCACATTTTCGTGAGATCATGCCATATTTGTCTTTCCGCGCCTGACGTGTTTCATTTAACGTGATTTTCTCCAGTTTCATTCATATTGCTGCAAAGGACAGGGTCTCTTACTTTTTTATGTATGACTGAATAGTATTACATTATGTATGTATGTCACTTTTTTTGTCCATTCTCTGTTGATGGACACTTAGGTTAATTCTATATCTTGGTTATTGTGAATAGCAAGCAGTGTAATAAGCATGGCAGTGCAGATATTTCTTTTTTTTAAATTAATTAATTAATTTATTTATTTATTTTATTATACTTTAAAGTTCTAGGGTACATGGCATTACGTGCAGTTTGACATATGCTATAACTTGTGCCATGTGGTGTGCTGCACCCATCAACTCGTCCAGCACCCATCATTCTCATTTATATCAGGTATACTCCCGAGTGCAAATCCCCCCTCCTCCCCCCTCCCATGATAGCGCCCCTGTGTGTGTGTTCCCCTTCCCCAGTCCAAGTGAGTGTCATGTTTCAGTTCCCACCTATGAGTGAAGACATTGCGGTGTTTGGTTTTCTGTTTTTTTTTTTTTTTTTTTTTTTTTTTTTTCTGATAGTTTGACTAAGAATGATGGTTTCCAGCAGCATCCATGTCCCTAAAAGAGCAGAACTCATCCTTTTTATGGGCTGCATTAATTTCCATGTGTATATGTGCCACATTTTCTTAAATCCGCGTCGTGTCACAGGTTGGACATTTGGGTTGATTCCAAGTCTGTTGCTATGGTGAATAGTGCCGCCATAAACATACGTGTGCACATGTGTCTTTATAGCAGCATGATTTCTAATCCTTTGGGTATATACCCAGTAGTGGGATGGCTGGGTCATGTGGTACATCTAGTTCTAGATCCTTGAGAGTGCAGATATTTCTTGAACATGCTTATTTCATTTCCTTTAGTTATATGCCTAGTAATGAGATTATTGGATCACAAGATAGCTCTACTTTTAATTTTTTTGAGGAGTCTGCATACTGTTTTCCATAATGGATATAGTAGCTGACATTCCCAACCAAAGCATATGAGTTCACTATCACCACATCCACACTAGCTTTTGTTATTATTATTATTTTTTTATAATAGCCCTTCTATTTGGAATGAAGTGATAGCTCATTGAGGTTTCAATTTGCATTTTCCTGATGATTAATGATCCTGAGGATTTTTTACAATGTATCTGTTGATCATCTTATAAACAGATATGTCTTCTTTGGAGAAATGTATATTGAGTTTTTTTGCTCATTTTAAAATTGGATAATTTAGTGTTTTTGTTGTTGAGTTGTTTGAGTTTCTTATATATTGTGGATATTAACCACTTCTCAGGTACATAGTTTGCAAATATTTTCTTCCATTCTGTGAGCTGTCTTTTCACTCTTTGATTATTTACTTTGCTGTGCATAAGATTTTAGTTTGACGCAATCACATTTTCTGTTTTCTTCTGTTGCCTGTGCTTTTGGGGTCTTATCCAAAACATTTTTGCTCAGATCAATGTCTTGTAGCATTTCCCCTTTGTTTTCTTCTAGTAGTTTTATTGTTTGAGGTCTCACATTTAAGGCTTTTTGAGTTGATTTTTGTATTTGGTGAGAGATAAGGATCTAATTTCATTCTTCAGCATGTGGATATCCAGTTTTCCCAGCACTAATTATTGAAGAGACATTCTAATTATCTTGCTCCATTGTGTATTCTTGGCAACTTTCTCAAAAATCAGTTAGCTATAAATGAATGAATTTATTTCTGTGTTCTCTATTCTGTCCTATTTTTCTGCGTATCCATTTTATGCTGGTACCATGCGTGTGTTTTGGTTACTACAGCTTTGTAGCATATTTTGAAATCAGTGTAATGTTGTCATCTTTGTTCATTTTTCTCAAGATTGCTTTGGCTTTTTGGGTCTTTTGTGATTCCATAAACATTTTAGGATTGCTTTTTCTATTTCTGTGAAGAATGTCATTGGTGGTGTGATAAGAATTGCTTTGAATCTGTAGAGTGCTTTGGGTAGAAGGGCCATTTTAACCATATTAATTCTTCCAATATATGAGCATGGAATATTTTCCATTTATTTTATCATCCTGAGTTTATTTAATCAATGTTTTACAGTTTTCAGTGTAGAAATATTTCACTTATTGGTTAAATTTATGCCTAATATTTTATTTTTTGTAGCTATTGTAAATGGGGTGTTTTCTTAATTTCATTTTCAAATAGTTAACTATTAGTGTATAGAAACACTACTGATTTTTGTATGTTGACTTTATTTTCTGCAGCATTTTGAATGTATTAGTTCTAAGTTTTTAGTGGAGTCTCTAGGGTTTCTATATATAAGATCATGTCATTTGCAAACAATTTACCTTCTCCCTTTCCAATTTGGATATCTTTTATTTCTTTCCTTTGCCTAATTGCTCTAAGTAGGACTTTCAGTACTATCCTGAAGAGAAGGATTATAGATATTCCCAATTTAATAACGAGGAGGTTATTAGAGGTTTCAGCATTTCCCCATTCAATATGATACTGGGTTTGGGTTTGTCACGGGTTATCTCTATTGTGTTGAGGTACATTTCTTCTATATTTAATTTATTGAGAATTTCTATCATGAAGTTATGTTGAATTTTATCAAATTATTGTTGCGCATCTATTGAAATGATTATTAAAAGACCCATTTTGGTTTTGGTTCTGTTAATGTGATGTATCATGTTTATTGATTTGCATATGTTGAACCATTCATCCCTGGAATGAATCCCACTTGATCCCAGTGAATGATCTTTTTAATGTGTTGTTGAATTTGGTTTGCTTATATTTTCTTGAGGATGTTTGTATCTATGTTCAGCAGGAATGTTGGCTTGTAGTTTTCTTTTTTATTGTGTCCTTATCTGATTTTGGTATCAGGGTAATGCTGGATTTGTTGAATAAATTTGAAAATATTTCCTCCTCTTTAATTTTCTGGGATAGTTTGAGTAGAACTGATATTGAGTTGGTGCAAAATTAATTGCTGTTTTTGCATTAAAAGTAATGCAAAAAACTCCAATTACTTTTGTACCAATCTAATATTCTTTCTTCTCTTAATGTTTGGTAGAATTCAGCAGTGAAACCATCAGGTCCTGGGCTTTTATTTGATGGGAGACTTTTTATTACTGATTTCATTCTGTTGCTTGTTATTAGTCTGTTCATATTTTCTCTTTTTTCATGATTCAATTTTGTAGGTTGTGTGAGCCCATGAATTCACCCATTCCTTTTAGATTAACCAATTTATTGGTATGTAATTGTCTCTTATGCTACTTTGTATTTCTGTGTTATCAGTTGTAATGTCTCCTTTTTCATCTCTGATTTTACTTATTTGAGCCTTTTTTTTTCGTACTCTGGCTAATGATTTGTCAATTTTACTTATCTCTTCAAAAAATCATCCCTTTGTTTTATTGATCTTTTGTATTTTTATACTCTATTTTATTTATTTCTGTTTTGATCTTTATTATTTTCTTTTTTTCTATAATTTTTAGGTTTAGTTTACTCTTTCTTGTCTAGTACTTTGAGGTGCAATGTTAGGTTGTTTAAGATCTTTCTTTTTTTTTTTTTTGATGTCTTTATTGCCATAAACTTCACTTTTAAAACTGCTTTTGCTGTATCCTATAGGCTTGGCAAGTTATATTTCCATTTTCAGTTGTTTCAAGAAAATTTTAAATTTTAGTTTTAGTTTCTTTATTCACACAGTGATTGTTTAGGACCATGTTGTTTAATTTCCATGTGTTTGCAAAATTTTCAAAGTTCAAGACTCTTAGTAGGTGTATTACATATTTCTCAGAAAGTAAAAATTTTAATAAATGTTGTGAATACTTGAACTATAAAATATACAGTTTACTCCTTTTTTATCTTCTGAAAATGAATAATTGAAACTGCTACATATTCAATGCTACTTGAATTAAATTGAACCCCTAGGGAACTTAGGTGCTTGCACCTGAAAAATCTATTTGCATTCTAGTTTGTAATACTGTAGTCATTTCAACTAAATAGAGATTACTAATTCACAGAAGCCTGATAGAATCTTCTAATCTCCCCAGTCATTTGTCTCATTCAGGGTAGTGGACTTCTAGAAACGATGTTCTTCCATAATCTCTTCTGGCAATACAAACACACAGAGAAGTATCCCCTCTCCTCTCTTTCTTTGTTCCTTCTCTCAACTTCCTCCTCTTCGCTGGATCTCTCCCTGTTCTTTGTTAGTACTAGTGGAAATAGTTCTACTTTTCATTTCCCTTTTGTATCTACTTTAGATCTAAGTCTCTACTAGAACTTTCTTTAGGGGAAAGGGAACCGCAAGGGTGACCTTGTTTCCCACTTATGCAACCTACCTTCTTAAGGATTTCTCATGTGGCTGCCACTTTGTTTATTTTTGAAATGAAAACAGCTTTATGTTTTGTTTGAATTATTAAAATAATACGTACTCATGAAAACACATAATGTGAATCAGAAAAAATAAAATTTGCAAAACAAAATATAATAAAATCAAAATCGAAAAAAATAAAATGTAAATTACCCAAAGATAAATACTGTTAACATTTTATAAAATCCTTAAAAGCAAGTAACCCAATAACATAATGCCTTTTCTGTAGGAGTGTGTGCCTGCACATATATATCTCTAGGTATGTGCAGACACACATATCTATAGAAGAGGGATTATGTTATTGGGTTACTTGCTTTATCCACTTGATAGTAGGTTATAGATATCTCTCTTTATCAATAAATGTCACTCCATATAATTGCTTTAGATTTCTACTGAGTATTCAAGAGTACTGATGCACCATAATTTGTTTAACTGAGAAAGATTAAGATTGTTTTCAATTTTCTCCTATTATAGACAATGCTGCTGGTATATCCTTGCATAGATATCTCTGCATGCATGTGTGATCATCTCCACAAAATACATTTCTACAAAGGGGATTGTTGTGCATAGGGTGTATTTTAGGATCATATTCAGTTTGTGTGTATGAGAAAATATAAGTAACTATAGTTTATCTGAGTACATTATTTGCTTGTCTTTCATAATGAAGTATGGAAGATGAAGTTCAGACTTGGAGCAGATATCCAAAGAACCAGGTTCATTTTTCTCTTCCTGTTCCACCAATTTAACATATAACTTTTTTCTTGCAATTGCAAAAAGGCTGCCTCATCTCTGAGCATTGCATTCCCATTTTAAACAGGAAAATAGTGGGAGGCAGTGACAAGGAGGAAAGGGAAGGATTTCTGTCTATATTGGGAAAACAAAACTCACAGAATCTCCCATGGATTTCTGTTTATTCTTCATTGACCAAAATAGTCTCACAAGACAAACTCTAACAGCAATGGAGACTGGCATATACACACACACACACACACACACACACGCAAAATCTGGGCACATTGCCGTTGAGAACATTGCCACTGAGAGAACATTGGGGGTTCTGTTAGTTTGGAGGATGGATATGGACAGGTAGTTAGCAGCATCTGTTACAAAGGCTCTCTGTGTTAAACATTTCCAACACACAATAGTCAACTATCATCGACTCTCGAAAGAGTGTCCCAATTTACCCCTCTCAGGTATTACGGTGTGCTTCTGCTATGTCTGAAAGTATAGGAGTAGGAACAGAGTTCTTTAGTGAACTTTGTTCTTGAACTTCCATGGGAGGAAACGTTTGCCACTTAGAGAGGATGATCACTGGTCACCAGACATGAGGGCAGGTCAGTTTTTACATTTCGTAAATTTTTTCTTCTTAAAGTTTTGGTTATTTATATTAGAAACAATGGCACTGTGTTCTCCTGCTCCTAATCATCAGCATCCTTGGTACAGGCTGCAGTGGAAACCTAAAATGGAACTGAAGCAGAATCAAGGTGGTATGAGCTGCCAAAAACAGGACTTTCTGGGCATATTGGTAAGAAGTTGATGATGGGGAAGGATATGTGGTAACATTTGAAAAAGTGTTCTAGGGATCAATAAGGTTGCCCTTCTCACCAATTCTAGACACTGTATTTAGGATTGCATTTCTTTCCAACCATTAAAGAAGCTTACACATATTTTTTGATTTATTTATATAATCATTTCTGTTTTGCATATAAAGGAATAAATGTGCATGAGAGAAACTATAAAAATTGTAACCACTTTAACATTTTGGTACATTTTTTCCATGTATAAAAACTTACCTGTGCACACACACATGTAAACATACTGAATCACGTTGTATATTTAATTTGGCATCTTACATTTTATACTTCACATTATTATAATAAGAATTTCCCCAATTCTCATAATTGTACTCTAAAAACATGATTTTAATGATTATATATTATTAGTTTGATATTTCATTATTCTCGTATTGTTTGATTTTAGTTTTTTCCCCTAATTTTCTATGTTATTTAAATTTTAATATTAAGCATCCTTAAATTATAAAAGCCGTTTAGTAGATTATTGGGTCAAAAGGTAGAAAACATTCTGAAGCTGTATGTGGATACATTTATAAAATGTTGCATATACATAAATGTTGCCAAATCTTTCAGAAACTTTGTGCCAGTTTACTTTTTTGCTAGTAATGCAAGTACCTCTCTTTTTGCACTTTTGCACCCAAATATATCAACTTTAAACCTTGCTAAATTTGGTGTTGTTATTTTTCAAATTATAAATTCTGTTCGTTTCCATTGAGTAGAGGTTTTTTCATTGTTCAACTCCCACTTAAGAGTGAGAACATGTGGTGTTTGTTTTTCTGTTCTTGTGTTAGTTTGCTTAGAATGTTGGTTTCCAGCTTCATCCATTTACTTATTGTGTGAAGTTTAAATGACATATCTAAATTGGGACAACTTTTTTTTTTTTTACTTTAAGAAACTGAACACATTTAAATTGTTTATTTGAGTGTAGTTTTATTATTATTATTATACTTTAAGTTCTGGGATACATGTGCGGAGCATGCAGGTTTGTTACATGGTATACACGTGCCATGGTGGTTTGCTGCACCCATCAACCTGTCATCTGCATTAGGCATTTCTCCTAATGCTATCCCTCCCCTAGCCCCCCACCTTCTGACAGGCCCCAGTGTGTGATGTTCCCCTCCCCGTGTCCACATGTTCTCATTGTTCAACTCCCACTTATGAGTGAGAACATGCAGTGTTTGGTTTTCAGTTCTTGTGTTAGTTTTCTGAGAATGATGGTTTCCAGTTTCATCCGTGTCCCTGCAAAGGACATGAACACATCCTTTTTCATGGCCACATAGTATTCCATGGTGTATATATGCCACATTTTCTTTTTTTTTCTTTTTTTTTTATTATACTTTAAGTTCTAGGGTACATGTGCACAACGTGCAGGTTTGTTACATATGTATACATGTGCCATGTTGGTGTGCTGCACCCATTAACTCGTCATTTACATTAGGTATAGCTCCTAATGCTATCCCTCCCCCCTCCCCCCTCCCCACAATAGGACCCGGTGTGTGATGCTCCCCTTGCTGCGTGCAAGTGATCTCATTGTTCAATTCCCACCTATGAGTGAGAACATGCGGTATTTGGTTTTCTGTTCTTGCGATAGTTTGCTGAGAATGATGGTTTCCAGCTGCATCCATGTCCCTACAAAGGACACGAACTCATCCTTTTTTATGGCTGCATAGTATTCCATGGTGTATATGTGCCACATTTTCTTAATCCAGTCTGTCACTGATGGACATTTGGGTTGATTCCAAGTCTTTGCAATTGTGAATAGTGCCGCAATAAACATACGTGTGCGTGTGCCTTTATAGTAGAACGATTTGTAATCCTTTGGGTATATACCCAGTATGGGATTGCTGGGTCAAAGGGTATTTCTGGTTCTAGGTCCTTGAGGAATTGCCACACCATCTTCCACAATGGTCGAACTAATTTACACTCCCACCAACAGTGTAAAAGTGTTCCTAGTTCTCCACATGCTCTCCAGCATCTGTTGTTTCCTGACTTTTTATTGATAGCCATTCTAACTGGTGTGAGATGGAATCTCATTGTGGTTTTGATATGCATTTCCCTAATGACCAGTGATGATGAGTTTTTTTTTTATATGTTTGTTGGCCGCATAAATGTCCTCTTTTGAGAAGTATCTGTTCATATCTTTCATCTACTTTTTCATGGGCTTGTTCATTTTTTTTTCTTGTAAATTTGTTTAAGTTCTTCGTAGATTCTGGATATTAGCCCTTTGTCAGATGGATAGACTGCCAAATTTTTCTCCCATTCTGTAGGCTGCCTGTTCACTCCAATGATAGTTGCTTTTGCTATGCAGAAGCTCTTTAATTTAATTAGGTCCTATTTGTTAATTTTGGCTTTTGTTGCTATTGCTTTTGGTGTTTTAGTCATGAAGTCTTGGCCCATGCCTATGTCCTAAAGGGTATTGCTTATGTTTTCTTCTAGGGTTTTTATGTTTTTAGTCTTATGTTTAAATCTTTGATCCATCTTGAGTTAATTTTTGTATAAGGTGTAAGCAAGAGGTCCAGTTTCAGTTTTCTGCATATGGCTAGCCAGTTTTCTCAACACCATTTATAAAATAGGGAATCCTTTCGCATTGTGTGTTTTTGTCAGGTTTGTCAAAGTTCAGATGGTTGTAGATTTGTGGTGTTATTTCTGAGGCTTCTGTTCTGTTCCATTGGTCTGTATCTCTATTTTGGTACCAATATTATACTGTTTGGTTACTGGAGCCTTGTAGTATAGTTTGAAGTCAGGTAGCGTAATGCCTCCAGCTTTGTCCTTTTTGCTTAGTATTGTCTTGGATATACAGGCTCTTTTTTGGTTCCATATGAAATTTAAAGTAGTTTTTTTTTCTAATTCTGAGAAGAAAGTCAATGGTAGCTTGATGGGGATAGCATTGAATCTATAAATTACTTTGGGCATTATGGCCATTTTCACGATATTGATTCTTCCTATCCATGAGCATGGAATGTTTTCCCATTTATCTGTGTCCTCTCTTATTTCCTTATGAAGTGGTTTGTAGTTCTCCTTGAAGAGGTCCTTCACATCCCTTGTAAGTTGGATTCCTAGGTATTTTATTCTCTTTGAAGCAATTGTGAATGGGAGTTCACTCATGATTTGGCTCTCTGTTTGTCTGTTATTGGTGTATAGGAATGCTTGTGACTTTTACACATCGATTTTGTATCCTGAGACTTTGTTGAATTTGCTTATCAGCTTAAGGAGATTTTGGGCTGAGATGATGGGGTTTTCTAAACATACAATCATGTCATCTGCAAACAGAGACAATTTGACATCCTCTTTTCTTATCTGAATACCCTTTATTTCTTTCTCTTGCCTGATTGCCCCAGCCAGAACTTCCAACACTATGTTGAATAGGAGTGGTGAGAGAGGGTATCCCTGTCTTGTGCCAGTTTTCAAAGGGAATGTTTCCAGTTTTTGCCCAGTCAGTATGATACTGACATTGGCTGTGGGTTTGTCATAAATAACTCTTATTATTTTGAGATACGTTCCATTAATACCTAGTTTATTGAGAGTTTTTAGGATAAAGGGGTGTTGAATTTTGTTGAAGGTCTTTTCTGCATCTATTGAGAGAATCAGGTGGTTTTTGTCATTGGTTCTGTTTATGTGATGGATTACATTTATTGATTTGCATATGTTGAACCAGCCTTGCATGTTTCCCGGAGATTCTGGTATGTTGTGTCTTTGTTGTCCTTGGTTTCAAATAACTTATTTATTTCTGCCTTAATTTAGTTATTTACCCAGTAGTCATTCCGGACACCTTTTTGAGAGTCAATGATAGTTAACTATTGTGTTGCTTTGAAAATTGCTTGGCCCATAGAATGGGTTCACTTATTTATTACTCACCCACATCCACAGAACCACATCACCAACACCCTCCAAAACACACACATACAGAGTACCCTTTGGATTGCAATCTAATTTTTTTTATATTTAATTTTATAGTAGCTATACAATATTCTCTTACCTGAATGTTTTTACAAATCTCCTTTGTAATATATTTAGGTTNAAAGGGAATGTTTCCAGTTTTGCCCAGTCAGTATGATACTGACATTGGCTGTGGGTTTGTCATAAATAACTCTTATTATTTTGAGATACGTTCCATTAATACCTAGTTTATTGAGAGTTTTAGGATAAAGGGGTGTTGAATTTTGTTGAAGGTCTTTTCTGCATCTATTGAGAGAATCAGGTGGTTTTGTCATTGGTTCTGTTTATGTGATGGATTACATTTATTGATTTGCATATGTTGAACCAGCCTTGCATGTTTCCCGGAGATTCTGGTATGTTGTGTCTTTGTTGTCCTTGGTTTCAAATAACTTATTTATTTCTGCCTTAATTTAGTTATTTACCCAGTAGTCATTCCGGACACCTTTTGAGAGTCAATGATAGTTAACTATTGTGTTGCTTTGAAAATTGCTTGGCCCATAGAATGGGTTCACTTATTTATTACTCACCCACATCCACAGAACCACATCACCAACACCCTCCAAAACACACACATACAGAGTACCCTTTGGATTGCAATCTAATTTTTTTTATATTTAATTTTATAGTAGCTATACAATATTCTCTTACCTGAATGTTTTTACAAATCTCCTTTGTAATATATTTAGGTTGTTTCAAGTTTTTTCAAATTGTATATGTTGCAAATACTGAAGCAATGAAGATCCTTGTGGTTACAGCTTTGACAGATTTTTAGTTATTTTCTTATGATAAGTTCACAGAATTGTTGAAATCACTTATTTTTAAAATATGCAAAATTTAATCATTTTATATGTACTCCCAGTTATAATACTACAATGATTTTTTAAATAATATTAGTCACATCTTTTTCCAGGTAATTATTTATTACATTGAGATTTTCCAAAGTATTCACATTATTTTATAACAATAATGATAATAAACACTCTATATTTGTTTCAGTGTCCTCTTTCTCATTTGTCATTCTTATTTCTTTCCTTCTGTTGTTCTGCATTGGCTTTTTAACAAATTGATTTGGTTTATTCATTTATTATACAGCAGAAAAACTTTTAAGGCTTATTAATTCATTTTTTATGTTTTAAAATAATTCATTTATGCTATTATTTGTGTTTATTTGTATTTTACTTTCCATGGTGTTAACTTCATGGTGTTTTTTTTCTTTTGTAACTTTTGAGTTACAGCTTGAGCTTTTAGATTTACATATTAATTCTATTTTCTATTTTAAAATCATTCATTTATGGCATTATGTTATTTTCTTTTACCTTATATTTTTTATTTCCTTGGGGCTTATTTGGTGTTTGTGGTAATGTTGCTTATTCTTATTCCTTGAGTTGAAAACCAATAAATCAGGATTTAATGACCATTAGGTATATGAAATTAGCTAGAAATTAGTAGGGATTCAGTTGCCTCTCATACTTTTGTGTATTTATGTATAAGGTTTTATTTTATTTTAAAATACTTAATTCTGTATCTTTATTTTCTGCTTGTTCCATTCACTGTTTATGGAGTATGTTTCAAATTCAGTTGTTTAGGATTTATATTAAAACTTTTATATTAATTGTTTAACTTCACTGTAATTGGAGAAAATTGTCATTAGGGTTTCTATACGGGGGAGGTGACATCAGGAATTTGGTAGACTAGGAAGCCCCAGGCCCTGCTTCCCCCATGGAAACACTGATTCAACAACAACTCACGGGCCCATCTCCTTTTTGAGAAATCCAGACACCAGTTAAGAGGCTCTTGTACACCCAGGAGAGCACCAAAACAGTTGCATTCAGGTTGGTGGAAAAATTCATAGCACTCATTCTCCAGGGCCCCTGTCTCTGGCATAATATGGTGACTAGGAGGAAACTTCCGTCTCTCAGCTTCTCCTGGAAATGGAAAAATAAAAGACTGGAATGTACATCTAATATGAAACTTTTCTGTCTTACCTGAATCTAAGTGGTGACAGAAATGAACGTCAGGTTGAGGGCCACTGAGAACAAAGGTGATGTGAACTAGCTACATACTCATTCACCATTGCCCCTTCCCCTAGCTCAGTGCAAAGTCAGCAGGAGAAAACCCCCAACTCATGGCTTCTTCCTGGTTAGAGAAAGAGTTGGAGCACGTGTCCAACATTCCAACTTTTTGTTGGGGTAGGGGAGTGGTTGCCTGAGGACTAGTTACTATCTTGCCTGACTAGGAGAGCTTATAGGACTTTACATGCCTGGGGCAATCTAAGAACAAAAAAAGAGCTGGAAAGCTTGCTGCTGCTTCAAAAGACTTATTGTATAATATACAGGCTGATACAGCTTGGTAGCTTCTCCTTTACTTTCCGGCTTCTGAAGGGCATTGCCTGAGGGATAGTATCTTAACCTGACTGGTGGCATGACAGAACCAGCATACTCTAGATGCCAGGTGGCCAGTGAGAGAGAGAGAGAGAGAGAGAGGGAGAAAGATCTTACAGTAGCCCCAGGGAACCCAAGAGAGATTCTAGGGGGTGCAAGAGATTGCAAGCTGCTGAAAAAGGAACTCTGCAAAACCACTCTAATTTGGAATTTACACATGTAAGTCAGAGAAGAATCATCCACAGAAAAGATTTGAGAGGCTGTCAGAATCTCTAATGGGGCTTATTGGTGAAAGTCTTTCCTTACATAAAGCCAGTCTGTAAACATTGGGAGAGGTGGCAGTTTTATCAAATATCTATATCCCAACACAAAGTAATACGGCACACGAAGAAACAGGGAAACATGGTCCAAACGAAGGAACAAACTAACTGAATCTCCAGAAGCCAACCCTAACAAAACAGAGGTATACAAATCACCTGGCAACTAATTGAAAATAATTATCATAAAGATAGTAAACAAGCTTAGGAAAACGATGTATGAACAAAATGAAACTATTAACAAAGAAATGGAAAATATCTAAAAGAACCAAACAGAAATTTTGGAGCTGAAAAATATAACAACAGAATACCATATATCTAATAAGAAGTTAATCACCAAAATACATCAGAATCTCTTACAACTCAATAACAAAAATGTACAAATAACCCAATTAAAAATTGGACAAAGGACTTTAATAGATGTTTCTCCAAAGGAGACATATAAATGGCCAACAGGTGTATTTTTTAAATGCTCTACATACTAATCATCACAGAAATGCAAATCAAAATCACAATAAGATCTCACCTCACACTTGTTAGGATGACTATTATTAATAAATAAATACATAAATACACAAATAAATAACACATTTTGCCAAGGACATGGAGAAAATGGAACCCTTGTGCATTGCTGATGGAAATGTAAAGTGGTGTAGCTGCCATGGAACATAGTATGTGCTAAATGCAGTAAGAAATTCTTCTTCAAAGGTTTCGCTTGTTTAAATTTCCTTGTCCTTTGTTCTCTGCTATCAAGGCCAGATTTCCTTACTCTTTGTGTCCCCTTGTCCTGGTAAACAACCTTTCCGCCAGTCCTTATCTATAGAGCCCACGTTCCACATCTGCTACCCACTCTGTGAATTACCCCTCCCTTCGCAACGGCCCTTCCTGCCAAAACTGTACCCCTGTCAGGGTAACCGCATTCCTGCACTTTTCAAGTTAGCCAACTGGGTTCAGCTTAGATTACGCGGTCCAACTCCAGCCAATGGAGGCAGGACACAGTAGCAGGGACAAGTTGTGTTAGGAATAAAACCCCTTCCCTCCTTTGTTCCGTGTGCTCTCCTGGCGACCTAACCTATGAGAAGCACCCTTCTGCAGAGGTGAATTTGCCTTGCTGAGAGATCCTTTGTCTCAGTGCCAGTTTTTCTTTGTGGCACTGAGCATTTGTTTCCAACAGTATGATTCCTCAAAAAATTAAAAATAGAACTACAATATGATCCAGCAATCCTACTTCTGGATATTTACTGAAAAGAACTGAAAAGAGGATCTTGAAGAGATATTTGCACACTCGTGTTTATTATAGCATTATTCACAATAGCCAAGAGGTGGAAATAACCTGTTTCCATTGTTGGATGAATGGCTAACAGAAATTTGATACATATATACAATGGAATATTATTCAGACTTTAAAAAGAAGGAAATCCTGTCATTCGCAACAACATGGATGAAATCTGAGAGCACTAATAAGCCAGTAACAGAAAGACAAATACTGCATGATTCCACTTATGGAAAGGATCTAAAGTAGTCAAATTTGTAGAAGCAGAGGATAGAATGTTGATTTTCAGGGACGGTGGGGAGGGGGAAATGCAAGTTGCCATGCAGTGGGTATAAAGTTTCAGTTATGTAAGATGAAAAAGTGCTGTTAGGTTGGTGCAAAAATAATTGCCGATTTTTGTCCTTAAAAGCAATGGCAAAAGTGGCAATTACTGTTGCACCAACCTAATATATAACAAAGTATACACTCTGCTATGCAACAAAGTGCATATAGTTAATACTGTACTGTACACTTAAAAATACAATAGGATAGATTTCATGTTATGTGTTCTTTACCTCCCTCAAAAGTTTTCTATATTCGAATCTCGCTGAATTAAAAAATAGTTTAGTACGTATTTAATGATTTTAAATGTCCTATGGATATTTAAAAAATTATATATATATTTAAAA